>NW_005370495.1:1127303-1145638 GCF_000412655.1 Myotis brandtii | reverse complement strand
GAGAGAAACATCAGTGATGAGAGAGAAGCATTGATGCGCTGCCTCCTGCCGCCCCACACTGGGGATGGAGCCCACAACCGGGGCATGTGTCCTAACCCAGAATCCAACTGTGACCTCCTGGTTCATAGATCAATGCTCAACCACTGAGCCACACCTGTCAGACTACTTTTCACTTTTTTTTATCACACCGGAGCTTTCAATGCAGAAAACCTATGTTACAGAATTTGCCAGGCGACCGGAAAATACCCAGGAGTACGTGGAGATACAGGAAAAACCCATGTATTTTCAGATATTCTGCATGTACTAGTACAGTGGCTCAGGGGAGACGGTTTCTCGCCAAATCCTGAGCAAACCAATATGGAGGAAGCTCCCCCTTTATCCCCTTTGGTTTCTTTGTCCCCCAAATATGGGTGGGACTCTGGACCTTTCTCAGGCTTTGCAAAAAGCCCCCTGTGTGGGGATGGGGGCTGTGAGACCACACCTGGAGGCCTGGCCTGGTGCCAGCACTGATAACCCCTCGAGGGATTGTGTATTATTCATGGTTTACAATGGGGGCCGTGAGACCACACCTGAAGGCCTGGCCTGGTTCCAGCACTGATAACCCCTTGAGGGGTTGTGTATTATTCATGGTTTATGGCCTCTGTAAAATGGGAGCATTTAGGTAACAGGTCTTGCAAGACCAGATTATGGGGAAAGGGTCTTACAAGACCAGATTGTGGGGAAAGGGGCAGTGACTTAATTATAGGCCATCGAGAATGTGCATTAGGTTCCTGCACAGATTCAGATTGCTAGCCCCCCACAAATATCTCATTTCCCCATCACCTACACATTGAAACAGTGCAAGAGCCACCAGAGCATGAAAGAATGTAACTATGACTTAATTTGGTTTCGGGAGGTTTAACATTTGACTGTGGATTTTCGGGAAAGAAACCTGAGTTATGAGCTATGTTTGGGCCTAAGGGCCAGGAGCCCTCATTCCTGGTTCCGGCTCTGTCACTGGCCATCGGTGAAAGCCGGATTCATGAGCCCCGTTACACTGGTATTTAGTTTCTGTTGTTCCCATTATCAGTTTATTAGGTGACTTATCAAACACAGAAGTCAGCTGGGGGCTGGGATAGACTCAAAGCAAGGAAAGAACAAGAACATGAAAGATACGGATCCGTTATTGGCTGGGCCCCGCCAGAGGCCCGAGGACCCGCGCACAGAGCGGCCTGCGTCTGCAATTTGCAAATGTCAGGTATTTCTGTATTCTTCCTCTTCCGGTTGCTGAGTGTACCCAGTGTCAGGTGAATGTATGCATAGCTCTACTCAGCTGTGGCACTCAAGTCTCATCTGCATTCAACCGTGGAATATTGCAACTATTCCTATCCTACACCGAGACATTCAGGAATCGCAATGGTGTACACGCGTGTGCGTGTCTGTGTGAAGGTTTCTGATGTGGCTCGTAGCACTCGTGCCTACATTAATGCAATCCGTTACTACCAGGCATTGGAACAGAAATGATAGCAACTCTCAAAGTCATTGTAGACCCAAAGGAAACATGGGTGTGCGCATGTGGGAGGAAATAGTTAAATAGCTCTTTACTGAAGCCAGTGAGCTACCTGAATTTTCTCATTTAATACTCGGAAAGTCAGGGGCTAGTGGGGATGATGCCCTTAAAAGCTGAGAAACCTGCAATTGAGCGGCTTCGGAAGTTAGTGAGAGATGGTCACACAGGGAGCTCTCTGTTCAGCGGTAGGACCATTGTGTTGTGAGAGCGCAGAGTGAGTGGGATCACGCTGCCGGCCCTGTTGGGAGCTCACTGCTTGGGGGAGTCCCTCCTTTGTTACTGGGGAGGAAAGGTCAGAGCTGTGCTCCCCTCCCCTCCACGTCAGTGCCCAGCCAGGGTCCCCCACTGCAAAACTGGGCTCACCCAGGGAAAAGCTTCCAGAACCATCCGCTGTCCATCAGCTGAGTAGTGCAGAGACCATGTGGGGGTGACGGTGAGGCCTCTGCCATAAGATAGTCTCTGGTTGTAAAATTCAAGCGAGACCCTGGGGTTTGAGCCTGTGCACAGGGCAGTCACAGCTTTGCACTGACCGAACTGACCAGGGGAGACTGCAGGTCAGAGGGACGGCACTCCAAGGTCACGTTCAGGTTGAGACGTCAAGACTGAATAGGAGAGATGGCACAGCCTCCCGCTGACCGCTCGCCGCCTGGTTGTGGGATGACTAGGACGTTAACTGAAGGGATGGAGGCAGTGAGGGAGCCTGGGAGAGTCTTCTCCAGGGATAACCTCGCAGGAAGAATGAGTTCAGTAGAAATGGGGGGTGAGGGATGAGGGGGGAACCCTTTGTGAAGACCACGCCCACTCACCCCTCATTCCCTCCGGGACAGGAGGGAGGCGCCTCATGCTTCTCATTTGAAGTTCAGTTGGTCCTCAGAGCCCATCTCACGGGGTGGGACCTGAACACACACTCACAGTTTTCTGCATGGACTCATCTCTGAAGGTTTTATCTCCTCAAGGAAATACACATTTCTCACTTGAAAAGACCTGTTTTTCTTCTCCCCCCCCCCAAAAAAAAAACAAAACAAAGAAAAACAAACTAAACAAAACAAAACCCATGCTTGTCAACACAGGACGAGCACACGGACTTGGTCGTGGACAAAACTCCTAGAAATGTCACCTGTGCCTCTCAAGGTCATAGCCAGGACTTCAGTTCAGAAACCCTCTGAGCTCCCGGCTCCTTCTCTACAAGGAGCTTGGTCTCCTCTGCTCTGGGTTGAGAGGGTTCCGTGTGGTGATGTTGGAAAAGTATCAGTCATGCCCGGCCAGCGTGGCTCAATGATTGAGCATCGATCTGTGAACCAGAAGGTCACAGTTCAATTCTGGGTCAGGGCACATGCCCGTGGGTTGCAGGCTTGATCCCCAGCAGGGGGCCGTGCAAGGAGGCAGCCGATCAATGATTCTCTCTCATCATTGATGTTTCTCTCTCTCTCTCCCTCTACCTTCCTCTCTGAAATCAATAAAAATGTATATTTTTTTAAAAAAGGAACTATATGCCCATGTATGTAAAAAGTGTCTATGCAAATGTCAAGCAATGACTTTTCTTTGAATTTACCTAAGAAACACTTGTGTTAATGGAGTTTCAGAACCAGCTGGGTGCACCTTCCACTTGCATTTGCATGTAGGCTCTGGCAGGTTGATTCTGCCTTTTATTCTATTTTCTTGAGGAGGACGATTTTCCCTCCCTAAGGTTGGTTGTATAACAACAAAACTTCCACCAGGACGGAAGTGACCCGTTCCTTCGCACTCACTAAGTGCAACCCCGCCTGCACCTATTAATGAGGACGTGCAAAACACTGGAGCGACAGCTGTGTGCTCTTTCTATAGATACGGATCCGATAAGTACTCCGTGTCTCCTGGGGAGACATACATGGAAAACATGTGTAAAGGCAGTCACAACACATTGAAAAACATGATGCTTGTAACCAAACAACTGATAATTCTATTTAAACTCATGGAAATTATTAGAACAGGTTTTATGAAACTTATTTTTTGGCTAAAAGTGACACATTTTAATATACTATAAGACTTCAATGGAAATGCATTTCTTTCCACCTCGTCTCTGGTTGAAATAAGCGAAGGGAAGATTTGCTATTAATTTCTTCCTTTTGTTTGGCAGTGAACAGATGGGATCAGGGTTGCCAAACACCACCCACCTTCTCCATGGTATTAATGTTCACATTTGTTTCATGGTCTATGTTTATTATGTCTCTTTTTCCATCGCAACTAAATTTTAT
The DNA here is from genome assembly GCF_000412655.1 of Myotis brandtii. Taxonomy (NCBI): domain Eukaryota; kingdom Metazoa; phylum Chordata; class Mammalia; order Chiroptera; family Vespertilionidae; genus Myotis; species Myotis brandtii. The sequence goes on along the minus strand of NW_005370495.1, from coordinate 1,141,855 downwards.
AGATGTACTCCAGTACCTCGTAGAGTTGTATCTTTTCCAAATACCCCATGTTCATTTAATATCAGTGAGAACTACATAAAGTTTCAGAAATTTAAATGAGATGCATTGTTGAGATTTTCATTCTCTCTTAACAGACATTTAATTTCATGTGGAAGAAAAAAGTCTCAAATTAGTGACTGTTAGGTATGAGTTAAGGCGATCCTTCCTTCGTACATATGCACACACTTTCTGGAGCTTCCCCAGTACCAACACATTGGAATTATTGGGCATGAGATGGTTAGAGTGTGAACATTGCAGTGTGCAAATCCTTGTACAAGGACAGTCCATCCCAGCGTAGAGGGCATTTCCCCTTCTATGCCCACTTGTAAGCGGTCCAGCTGTAACAGAAACCATCAGTTTTAACAATATTTTTCAGGGTGATAATCTGAGTGACAATCCCTCCATCCTTCCTGATACAAAGGCCATCAGTTATCATTGTTTCTCTACGGTTGATTCAGGCTATGGGAGGTAATAAACATATGCAATGTTAGTAGTAGTAGAGAGATGGATGGATGGATAGGTGGATGGGTAGATGGGTGTATAGATGGGTGGATGGATAGGTGGGTGGGTGGGTGGATGGATGGATGGATAGGTGGATGGGTAGATGGGTCTATAGATGGGTGGATGGATAGATGGGTGGGTGGATGGATGGATGGATGGATGGATGGTTGCATGGGTGTATGGGTGTATGGATGGGTGTATGGATGGATGGGTGGATGGATGGGTGGAAGGATGGATGGGTGGATGGATGGATGGATGGATGGTTGCATGGGTGTATGGGTGTATGGATGGGTGTATGGATGGATGGGTGGATGGATGGGTGGAAGGATGGATGGGTGGATGGATGGATGGATGGATGGTTGCATGGGTGTATGGGTGTATGGATGGGTGTATGGATGGATGGGTGGATGGATGGGTGGAAGGATGGATGGGTGGATGGATGGATGGATGGGTGGATGGGTGGGTGGATGGATGGGTGGAAGGATGGGTGTATAGATGGGTGGGTGGGTGATGGGTGGATAGATGGGTGGGTGGGTGGATGGATGGGTGGATGAATGGATGGGTGGATGGATGCGTGGATGCTTGGATGCCTGGATGGGTGGATGGGTGGGTGGATGGGTGGGTGGATGGATGGATGGATGGATGAAGAAGTGAGTGAGAGAGTCTCATCTCCGAGAGGAGATCATCTCAGATATCTCAGATCTCACCTGTCTTGATTACCTGTCTTGTCATCACACTTCACCTTCTAAGGCTTCTCACACCCTATAGAGCACTTTCTAAACTTCTTAATTTGTTGTAAAAAAAAAATGGAATGTGGCATCTGATGTAAAGTGTTCATTGACATGGGCATAATTTTGGAACTTTTGTCACTCTTTTCCTGAGGTACCTGCCCTTCCCACTTTGCTTCCACCATGTGGCACCATGTCCTCATAGCCCCCTTATCCTGACGTGGACCCACACTCGTGCTCCCACGTCATTCCCTGCGTTCAGTCAGTTGAGCATATTTTATGAATTCTGTAACCACATTTTTGCTCTCCTTCAAAATCCAGCTTTTAGAGCAGACGTTTGGTTCATTTCTTTGCTTGCATTTTGTTTTGTTCTCTCTGACGCATCTGAAAAGCACAGCTTGGGAAATAAATTGTGTCTGATTATATAAAGAATGGGGTGAATTAAAACATGAGAAAATGGCTATGTCCCTCACTCTGTGAGTCTGTGGAAAAGAAGTTTTACTCAGGAAGAAAGTGTCCTTCAAAGGCCGGGCAGAGGTGGAAGGAACAGGGTATGTGGTTGTTGGGTGAACAGGAGAGGCCATGGGGACGTGGGTCAGGGAAGTCATTGGGATGTGGGTTGGGGAGGCCACGGGGACGTGGGTCAGGGAGGCCATGGGGATGTGGGTCGGGGAGGCCACGGGGACGTGGGTCGGGGAAGTCATCCCTAGTCCAGCTGCTCTCTGCCCTGGAGGAGCACTGTGGCCCAGGCTGAGGGTGGGCCTGGTTACGTGGACCTGGTGGAGGGAGACTGTGCTGGGTTAACATGGAATTTGTCCTGGCTGGGCAGGAGGGACAAGCCGTTCATCAGATCATGAATGAGACGAAGAATGAGAATGTGGAAGGGCTGCCTCCAGCCCCGTCCCAGGCAATCAAATGGACTGGGGAGCCCTGTCAAGCCCAGAGAGGAGGGTGTTTCTTTGTCCTAGGCCCGTGGTCAGCAAACTGCGGCTCGCGAGCCACATGCGGCTCTTTGGCCCCTTGAGTGTTGCTCTTCCTAAGCCTTAGGAGTACCCTAATTCAGTTAATAACAATGTACCTACCTATATAGTTTAAGTTTAAAAAATTTGGCTCTCAAAAGAAACTTCAATCGTTGTACTGTGGATATTTGGCTCTGTTGACTAATGAGTTTACCGACCACTGTCCTAAGCCATTTCTAGACACAAAGGTGGTGTGGGGTTAGGGGGCTACTTACCGTCCATTGTTTCCAGGATGAAGGGGCCCTGGTGAAGGTTCCCATGACCAGCAGGGCCTCAGGGACCTACGGGCTGTAACAAGAGTTCACATTCACGTCTTCAGGGCAGTGGTGCAAGTTAGAGGCAGAGACCAAGAGACAGACACACACAGATATACAGACACACACACAGCAAGAGACACAGAGACTGAGATGTAGAACAAGTGCTCCAAGAAATGACAGGAACATCCCCACATTTTATGAAAAGCAGACTCAAGAAATAGAGGGAACTCCAAATAGCATAATCCCCCCAAAGTCACATAAAAAACATCCTAATTTGCCATCTATAATCATAAAAGCATAATATGCTAATTAGAGCAGATGTCCTTCCTGATGACCTTCCGGACAAAGGCGGGGCTGTGAGGGAAGCCCGGGTCCTGGGTGCCTGCCGGCGACCAGAGGGAAGCCCAGGTGCCGGAGGGAAGCCAGTACCAGCAGCCGGGGGAAGGAAGACCTACCCTTGCACGAATTTTGTGCATCGGGCCTTTAGACTATACAATAAAAGGGAAATATGCTAATTAGACTGGACATTTTCTGGACATCCTTCCAAACAAAGCCACGGTGGCAGGGGCTTAGGCAGAGGTGGTTAGGGGCTATATCAGGCCGGCAGGGGAGGGCAGTTGGGGGGCGATCAGGCCAGCAGGGGAGCATCATCCTGGGCACCAAAAGGTCACCGGTTCTATTCGTGGTCAGTCAGGGCACATGCCCAGGTGGTTGTTAGGCCCTGGGTGGGAGTGAAAGCCATCAGTGTTTCTCACATCTCATTTTCTCTCTCTCCCCTTCTCCCTTCCTCTGTCTCTAAAATCAATTTTAAAAATATTTTAAAAAATAAACAAATAAATGGAGTTCTCTGAGCAAAAAGAAAACTGTACTGGAAGAAGGCTGGGCATTTCAGAAGGAAAGACGGCCATCAGAGCGGCCGGACATGGGGTAGATGCCGTGGGCTGTCATCTTCCCGTGCGTTTCCCACACCCTCTCTTATGGCTGAAACACATGTCAGGCCTTCGCTGCGCGCTGTGGGCGCGGAAGGACCACCTAAGACGATTACAGTTAAAATGTGGGCGAGCCAAGGGTGGGAATGAGAGCGAGTTTCCTCCCTGCACTTGGGGAGGTAAAGGCCTGACCTCCGCAGCCTGGGACGGGGGTGTCGCCTTCGCTGTCACCCCCACAGCAAGAATGTAAAGCAAACAAACCGCACCGCATGACTCACTCCAGACCCGTCCGGTCTGATTCCCGCAGCAGTGGGTGCCGAGTGGGACCCTGTGGGGGTTTCACGGCACCTGAGGAGTTGGCTTGTTGATTGTCAGCATGATTTATCCTTTCCCTGTGGGGTTCTGTGATTCCTATTTTACTTGGAAATTTTGATAACAAGAATATAGTCCATATTTTCACTTCTTGTCGGCTGTAAACTTAAATGTAGGCGTTACACACAGTATTACACCTGGCACTTCCACTGTTACTTACAGCTGTCAGAACGTTTACCTCACACGCAAGCCCCTAATTCACTACCTTTTTCAATGCCAAGCCATACGAGAGCCTTTTCCAAACAACCCAAACCAAAAGTTTTAAAAACTGATTTTAGTGCATGTATGTAGGGCACAATGAGCTTTCATCCGGGGGGACTCGATCACTGTTTATCACAATAGAATTTACAGCCAATGCCCGGCTGGCGTGGCTCAGTGGTGGAGCGTGAACCTGTGAATCAGGAGGTCACGGTTTGATTCCCAGCTGGGGCATAGGCCCGGGTTGCGGGCTCCATCCCCAGTAGGGAGCATGCAGGAGGCAGCTGATCCATGGCTCTCTCTCATCACTGATGTTTCTATCTCTTTCTCCCTCTCCCTTCCTCTCTGAAATCAATAAAAATATATTTAACAAAAAAAGAATGTGATTTAAAACCATTTCTGCTATAAGCAGCCTAGTGGCCAGTCTGTGAATACAGAGGAACACCTGTTACATACCCACCCCACTGTGTGCCTTTGCCCAGCATCTAATCACACGTCCAGGTAACAATGGCACAAGGTGACCCTGTGGCATTAGGTTAGTCTCCTGGGTGGCCAACTCCTCAATGGTTAATAAAAAGTGACTCTACTTACGTTAAATTTATACGTCATTTTGTGATTCCTCATTCACGACTTCATCTTTTTCTAAAAATAGCCGTAATTACCTAATGTCACCTTTTATGACACATTTCTTACTACTCTACTGCTTTTATTTCTCAGAAAATAAGATTTCATATAGATCTACAGTTGCCTCACATTTAATTTCATTTTGTGAGCCAATATGTATTCATATTTTATATGGTTTATAATTGCATAAGTCAATTTACTTATTAATTTTGAGTCAACTATTCATCACGTGGTATATTATTAGACAATATCACTATATTTTTGACACTCTTGAAACTTTAAGCTCCACTCATTGAAGATAAAACTGGATTTTAATTGTTATATATCACCAACCACGTACCACGCCAACAGTCTATTAATTACTAGGATGATATGTAAATTATGAGGTGCCTCTGAAACTCACAAACAAATTAGATCATTTGGGGAAGCTATGCGAACATAAAGAGAAAGAGAACCTTCAAGGAATAGATGGAGGCAAGATTTAAATGATTATAGTTAGTGAGGAATGCTAAAGGTATAATTAATTACGCTAGCATTTTATGTATAAGGCTTTCCTCGGGCTCACTCGTGTTTAAATAAATGCGTGTTACAGATGAATGAGCTCATTCTGCAGGTCCTTAGAATGAGGTGAAAGAAAAGGTATGATGGGCTGGCAGGCTTGGCTCAGTGGTTGAGCGCCCACCTGTGAACCAGGAGGTCAGGGTTAGATTCCAGATCACGGCACAGGCCCAGGTTGTGGGCTGGATCCCCAGTGTGGGGTGTGCAGGAGGCAGCCCATCCATGATTCCCTCTCATCATTGATGTTTCTCTCTCTCTCCCTCTCCCTTCCTCTCTGAAATCAATAGAAATATATATAAGAAAGAAAGAAGGAAAGAAAGAAAGGAGACGTATGATCACCTGATGAAAAATCTTATGTCTTAGTAAGTAGCAGCAGGAGTTTCCTGTCTGTCACTTCAACGGAATTATCCGGATATAAATGGAAAATACGGCAAAAGAGGGAAGTAAAGGTGTGCTTGTTTAACGCAGCGCCTTCCAGTTGGGATGTGCTGAGGCGGTGACTGTAAGATGAGGGACACGCTGGCCGGGGTGGGGGTGGGGTGGGGAGGGGGTGCAAGTGCGGATGGAGAAAGAATACACGTTTCAATGCCCGGAGGAGGGCCACAGTCTCCCAGCTGCCAAGCAGGCACCTTCACCTGTCTAGTGCCCACATTCCTTGCTTTGAAAAATCTTTCTCCTTTTTTATTATTTTTAAATTAAATGTATTGGGTGGCCTTGGTTAATAAGATTCTATAGGTTTCAAGTGTACATTTGTACGATACATGATCTGTAAATGACACTGTGTGTCCCTGACCCAGAGCCAAGTCTCCTTCCATCGCCGACTGTGTGACCCCCTTTATCACTGACCATCCCCCCGCCCCTTCCCCCTGGCGACCACCACCCTGTGTCTGAGTCTATGAGCTTGTGTTTGTTTCCCGGTTTGTTCACTTGCTGCTTTCAGTTTTCTACCCCACAGGGGAGGGAGGTCACGTGGTTCCTAGCTTTTCTACCTGACTCATTTCGCTTAGCATGATGTTCTCAAGATGCATCCATGTTGTCACAGTGGCAGCATTTCCGCTTCCTTAAGGCTGAGTCGTAGCCCATCGTGTATTCGAACCACCTCCTCTGTATCCATCGTCTACGGAAGGATCTCCGGTCGTTCCCATGGCTTGGCCACCATGAGTAATGCTGCAATGAACACTGAGGTGCATATAGTTTTGCAAATAGATGTTTTCCTTTTGGGGGGTAGATGCCCAGAAGAGGGGGTGCTGAGTCACATGGGATGTATTCAAAAAACCATTGACTAGCATTTTGGAGATACTGACACAGGCATATACAGGTATAGAGAGATTGGATATAGATATAGAGAGTGTTAAATTAAACCATAATTTTTATAGTAAGTGTTTATCGGGAAACCATTTTTTAAGTAATGCCAGTATTACCAAATACCATGGTATAAAAATGGATATTCTGATGGCATCCTGGTAATATTTTGAACTCTCTTCAACATTTACATTTATCTACAATTTATGTTTCTTTAAAACTAGTTCTTACTTTCATTTTCATTAGATGAAAATACAGGCTATTTTGAAAGGGATTCTGATACTCTGTTACCTATTCTTAATTACAGACGCTAATGTTTTAAATTGATTGCTTTTCTGATTATGGAAGTAAAAGGTCTTGATGTTACTTTTGGACAGAGATTTAGTTCTTAGAGAAACCACTGCCCTGTCTTTAAAAAGGTTATTTCTTCTGAAGTTATCTTTCCTGTATATGCAGACACAAACACACACACATCCCTGTCTTCTTTTAAACATTGGCATAACACTGTACATACACTTTGTCTTGCTATTGTTATTTAAAGTTATATTAAGATCATTTCCTAATTTTATTACAAATGTATAAAATTATTTTAACCAAGTAAAGTTTGATTTTATGTGAGTTGTTATGTAAATAATCCTCTTTTTTTCTGCAAGTTAATTTGTGTTTCCCAGTTACATTTGACGCTTTGAGAACAAAATATCTACAGTATTAACAAGGCGTGGCCGGCCTGTGTTGCTTAGTGGTTCGGTGTCCACCCATGAACCAGGAGGTCAAGGTTCTAGTCCTGGTCAGACACTTACCTGGGTTGCTGGCTCGGTCCCCAGTAGGGGGCGTGCAGGAGGCAGGTGATCAATGATTCTCTCTCATCATTGATGTTTCTATCTCTCTCCCTCTCCCCTCCTCTCCCTGAAACCAATAAAACTTATTTAAAAAATATATAACAAGACCTGGTTTCATTAGTATAGATTTTTTTAATGTCAAAAACATAGCTTTTCAGGGTTCTTGGTTTTGTGGTTCAAGTAGCTTCGACACAGTTGTCCAAACCCACCCTTTCCCAGCAGCGAAGGAAAGCACACCAAATATCGTCTTAGGAAAAGCTGTTCACATTCAGACCAAAATGTTTATCAAGTTCCTTTCATTTGCCTTTTTGGAAAGTTTTCTGTATTATTAGTCCTTTTGCACACTGAGGTGTACAAAGAATATTGTGTTCCCGTTCCGGGGAGTCGTGTACACTCAGAAGGTCTGAGCGCGGACGCCGTGCACTAGCTGCGAGGCTGGTGTGGGTGTTGGTTTTGGCGTGCCCCTCCCCGTGGTCCTTGTAAGCGCTGAACAAAGGCCATTCTCTTCTGCGTAAATCAATATGTGCATTTGGTTTGTCCTTCATGTGCACGGGGAGGGAGATTCCTTTCATCTCCGCATAGAATTTCTTTTAACCACAACACAACACACGCCTACATCTTCTGATCTTTCTCCTTCTGTGTTTTTAATCAAATATAAAAGAGAGGCTATAATTCTTTAATTCCTTTCATTCCTCCCATGTTTACTTACCAGCCGCATCCTTAAAAAGTCAGGGAGACACGGATTAAACATGAAACCTGAGCGGAGAGATCCCAGAGCACAGAGCTGCGCCCACACCCAGCCTCCCACTGAGTCCCCGTGTCCCTCCAGGCCCAGGACGCTGGCCTGACTGACCTCACTGATCTCCCGGTGCTGGGAGCGTCCGGTCCAGCAGTGTCATAACCCCCTTCAGTAGGTTCATGGCGAAGCCTGCTGCCCTACTGTGTGTGGCCTGCTGTCCTGGAGACTGTGTGGGACCCGCGCCTGGGGAGCCCTTTAGGAAAGGCTGTGCGCAGGCCCTTCAGGCGCTGACTCTGGGCGTGGCGACGGCGGGCGGACAGTTTCAGGCGTGGCAGGTGCAGTCTGTGGCGGTGGCAGCATTTCTCCACGTGGTAAAGCTTCTCATAACCTCCAGTGTCCTGCTAAGGAGACGGGTCAGTGACACAGGCGAGGGCCTGGGACTCTGATGCATATGAGAGAGAGAGAGAGAGAGAGAGAGAGAGAGAGAGAGAGAGCCAGCCTAATGGACAAGAGATCTGGGAGCCACACAGACAAATGTTTGAAGATCATTTAGATCAGTTATCCTCTTGGGTGATTAGCGAGTGCCATGTGCTTACACTCGATCAATAACACTTCTGCAGTTCTGGGCACCAGGAAACACGAGTGCATTATGAATGCTTAAATCCTGGCTTTCCTAGCAGCATTTAAAGGACTGAAACGTGAAAAAATACGCTTGTTATTCCCACGTGTACTGGGTGGATGGTGTCCCCTGATATGTACCTGGTGGTAAGAATTATAGGACTAGAATAGTATTATTCTACTACCGTAGGATGTAGGATTGTCAGTATCAGCGTAACTGACAATTCTAGACAGCCGGTTGGACATCACCCACCTACACATTTGAGTATTTAATTAGAATCCACATATTAAGACTGAAACCTCTCCTGATTAGTGCATAAACTCAAACTTCATTGATAAGCTTGCTTCTGTGTGTGTGTGTTTAAGTACTTAGAAAACTAATTATTTCAGAGCTTAAAATGCTTACTCCTCTTTCTATTTTGGCGCCTAACTTAACTTTGCAGAAAATACACTAGTTTGTATTAGAGTAACTTACAATACAGTGATGGAGGGAGTACTATTTAATGTGTTCAGTTATTAATCAAGTATATATGCTGGGCCCAGCCAGCGTGGCTCCGTGGTTGAGCATCAACCTATGAACCAGGAGGTCATGGTTCCATTCTGGGTCAGGGCACAGGCCCGGGTTGCAGGCTCCATCCCCAGTGTGGGGCGTGCAGAAGGCAGCTGATCCATGATTCTCTTTCATCTTCGATGTCTCTCTCTCTCTCTCTCCCTTTCCCTTCCTCTCTGAAATCAGTTTAGAAAATGTTTTTAAAAGGTGTATATGCTGGGATAAAGTCATGGTTTTATACTTCCACTCTGTGTTTAAAGTGTCAAGTAGAGGGTGTAATGGGGGAACATGTTCAGTTGTTGCTAACAGCGGAGTCAGGTCATTCTATGACCCCAAGTGCCATTGAAGAACCTTCTAGAACAGGGAAACCATGGCCATGACAACAGTCCACACTTGCTGGCACCCGCGCTCTGCGAAGCACCCGCGTGAGTTTTACCCACGCACCCTCACAGCACCCTGTGGCGGAGGTGGTGGCCCAGCGCCACCTCCCACCTGGGCAAACCAGAGCTCAGGGAGAACCCTCACATGGCCGGGCCCCGATCCCACCTCCTGACCGAGGACTCGCACGGCCTGTTCCCGGGAAAGCCACTGCCAGGACCCACCTGTTTCTGGGGTTGCCAGGGATCATACGGGAAACCAGGTCCATAAGAATCTTATGTAAACAAGGAGTGGGAAGTGCGGATCTTAAAAGTCTGTCACTTACGTGGACATTCAGTTTAACTTCTTAGCTGCTATTTAGTTTTCACAATGAATGAGGCATCTTCCATACTAATAAAAGGGTAATATGCTAATTAGACCGGACTTCTTCTGGATGTCCTTCCTGACAAAGCTGGACCCGGGACAAGCTGCCCGCCCCACGGTCCCAGGCGCCAGTGGCTGGCAAGAGGGAGGGAAGTCCGAGTCCCAGGTGCCTGTGGCCGCCGGAAGAGGGAATCCTGGGTCCTGGGTGCGGGGCCGAGGCAGAGGTGGTTAGGGGTGATCAGGCCAGCAGGGGAGCAATTAGGGGCGATCAGGCAGGCAGGCAGAGGGGTTAGGGGTGATCAGACGAGCGGTTAGGAGCGGTTAGGAGCCGTTAGGAGCCAGACGAGCGGTTAGGAGCCAGAAGTCCCGGATTGCAGGAGGCAGTCGGACATCCCCTGAGGGGTCCCAGATTGGAGAGGGTGCAGGCAGGGCTGAGGGACCCCCATCCCCTGTGTACAAATTTTGTGCACCGGGCCTCTAGTTTATTATAGCTTCCTACTAAAGATAAGGAAGTTGAAGGTGGCTTGCTCCTGTGAAACCCAGAACCTAACCATGTCTCCTTTATCCCTAAACATCAATCACCCGAAAAGTGATGTTACAGGGCTTCTGGTATTAGAGGGGGAAACATGGGCAAATATGCTTATATGTGTTTGTGGACTAACACAGATACCATCACTGCATTTTTACAAACCGTGTGTGTGTGTGTGTGTGTGTGTGTGTGTGTGTGTGTGTGTAAGACTGCCATGTTTTCAGGATTATGTTCCTAGAATGTTATTCAAACCTCTCCCTTAAGATAGGAAGGGAAGAGAAAGGGGTATTTTTTTTCTGTCATTCTGTTCTTTTCAATGTGCTTGTTTGTTTTGTGCAGACTCTGCCAGCAAAATAAAGTGATGGCGACCACTTTAAGTAATTAGTGATGTTTAGGATCTAGCAGTGTTAGACTTGTAATGCGTCTTAGTGTGTCATGAAAAACAGCATCAGCTACTAGTTTTATTTCTCAGAAAATACCTTTCATTTGGTCTCTGAATATATAAGACTCCAACTTCTGAAGACACTTTTACCTGTCAGTCATCTGTCTTCCATCTGTCTTCATGTGGGACTCACTCATCACTCGCATTGATGCCAAAGCAACAAGCAATACTGAGGGTGTGGTCACGGCCATCCTGTACCAACCTCATTTCGTCTACTGAGAGCTTATTGGGGATTATAGGTGACAAGCTTAATTTCACCCAATACATTTTACACGAACCAACGATAGTTTTGAAGGACTATAAAGAGCGCAGTTATTTCTGACCTCATTTAGTGAAAACGCAGGAGAGAATCCTGACATCATAAAGGTGTGCTGTGGGTGAATCACCGATATTACCAATCTGAAGCAGGATTTCAGATGCGTGGGGTTTCTACGCCTTATTTAAGATAGATGATACTTCTGGGTTACTCGGATCTGTGCTGTGAGCTCATGGGAGCCTGGTGTGGCTTGCTTTTCCTGATGTAGAATGAGAACAGTTCCCGCGCTGAGGACGAGCCGCGAGGCCCGGGTGCGAGGCTGTGCGCATTCTCGCCGTGACTGTCCGTGTGCGGGGATCGCAGCCGTGGACCCGGGTCACGTCACGCTTACCCCTAGAAGGGCAGCAGTAATGACCATCATCATGACCCATGACCGACTTTCATTGTTTTTGAGCTGCAGCCGAGGCACCGCCTGGAAATATGTCCCCTTTGTTCCTTCAGCGTTTACAGCTCGAACCTCACAGTCATTTCCTCGAATGAGCACTGGCTCTCCTTCATCTGTCGCCAAACCATAGACCTTAACCCCTTGGCGCAGGCGCCAGGCTCCTTCCTGCAGCAGCTCACACCTGCGCCTCCCCACCTCCTGCCCGTGGGGCTCACCCAGCTGCCTCCTCCCCGATGCCTGTCCCCTGTTTCATGTGTGGCTCAGCGACCCTCACTCCTCAGCCCTCTGTGCCCATGTTTCTGGCGTGAGGAGCGGCCCAGGTCTTGGCTCTGAGAAGACTTCTCTAGCCCAGCCCAACCACGCGGCCTCGCCCTCGCTTTCCGGGACCGGCACGCACAGGGTGGCCCCTGGTAGACGCTCCTTTGCCGTAGTTCCTGGTGCTCGGTCACCGCTCGGCACCGAGTGGTCCTCCGTGAACTTGAACCTGAGCTGAGGGTGCAGGAGTCGCCTGGGAGCAGGGCTGCCCCTTCGCGGTTAAGCTTTGGGTTCTCGTTCCAGAGGATTGTAAAGGGGGAGCTGGCACAGGCTGGCTTGGTTTCTGGATCTTTCCGGGAATCAATAGTGCGGATACCTGTGCTTTAGGTGGACACCACCATGCGTGTTGTGTGTGCTGGGAGTTACACCTCAGAATGGAGGCATTTTTATAAATTTTCTTCCTTTTATTGTACAAAAGAGCTAATTGTCAGGCTTGTGAGGTTTTTTGCTATCTTTTTCCTCTTTTTAAATATTATAATGGTAACATTTAGGTTCATTTTGGCTCCTCTGATTCTGACTTCTTTTTCTTTCTCTGCAAAATTTGTTAAATTCTAGTGATTTCCCCCCAGTGAACTATAAAAAAATCTTCTACGAATTTGCAAAGATTTTTATCAGGAAAAACTGGGGGAGGGGGATTAACTTTTATTATCTTTTGACATTTTCCTAGCACAGCTAGTTTTTACTGCTGGTGAACTGCTGGTCATGGATGAACTCTTGCACAGCCTGTGAGAACCTCACAGCCTTAGGGTCTCAGAGAGCACACATGTCCTGGGGTCACACACATGGCAATGCAATGAACATGGATGTTCATACATGCAGAAACCTCACACACACGGCCTTATCTACCTACTACACATTCATAAAATTGACGTGAATGCCAGTGAGCCATCTGCAGTCTCGCTGTCCAAAATGACAACGTGTGATTTATGGGACCGAGGGCCACGGGAATATAATTCAGTGTCACTCCGGGCAGAATGAAGGAATGCTAGCAGGCGCGGGGCCTCCCTCTCTGCCCCCTTCCTGTTTCTGGGGCGCCCCCTTCTTTTTTCTGGGGTCCCTCCCCAGAACAGAATGCCAGTTTACAGGACCCCTCTGTCAGGGAGCCTCATTTTCACCAAGATGGGCCTGGAGGCGGAGGCTGAATCCTGGAAGGTGACTCAGGCCCCTGGGCACGGGGTGGAGTCAGGAGGCAAAGAGGCACCAGGTTGGGGGGTGGAGGGAAGTCGCTAAGCCCAGGGGCCGGAGGACTCAGCCTCTAGGACAGGCTGGCTCAGCCCCAGGTTCTCTGTTTTCCAAGAACAGCTGGAAACAGGACCTCATGCTTCCCATAGGAGAGAAAGTGGGCAGGGTCCCGCCTGCATGGAGGAGGGGTTCAGGCTGAGCGGGAGGAGGAGGGAGGACTGCTCCCTGGCCCTCCACCCCCCACCCCCGCACCAGGGAGGAGGAGTCAGGGGAGAGAAGATGTGAGGCGCCTGGAGGGATGCCCTGGAGGCAGGAAGCTCACATCCTTGGAAGAGCCTCACCAGCCCTGGTCCTGAGAGGAAGCAGGTGCCCAGGGAGGGGAGCCAATGCCAACAGGCCCCAGGGAGAGGCTGGGGGGACGGGAGGGGAGAGCGCCCAGAAAACGATGTAGAAACGAAAGCTGAAACTTGGGTGTGAGGCTACAGCTGAGCTCCAGTGTGAAGAATGTAAAAATGGCAGCCGTGCCGAAGAAATAAAAGCGGGAAATGCGTTCCTAAGAGAACCGGGAGGGAGAGGTGTGACGCGGCTCCAGCAGACAGCGGGTGCTTCTGTGCCCCTCGCACGTCTTCCTCCCTCGGTCTCTCTGCCCGCATCTGCCCCTCCGCCCCCGTCACAGCCGCAGGAAGATGCTTCTGGAATCCCGCGGGGGAGGAAAATGTTTCCCTTCTACCCTCCAGGCTCCCGTAGGGTCCGAGAATTCAGTTGAAACGAGGCTGATTAGGAAGAGAAGGACACATTTTGTACATCTGGGACTTCACAGAAATAGGAGACGTAAAGCCGTGAGGAAAGCAGCAGCGTTTGTGCCTTCTAGACAAGGAGCAGACTTGCAAAGACTCCCTGGGACCCAGGGTTCCAGTAGCAAATCAGGGAGGGAGTGACAGGTGTGTTTGTACAGCCTGTGGCCCCAGGGATGATTCCTGCCTCTGGGGATGAGGGTGCCTCTCTCAGGGGACATTCACTTCCTGTCTCAGGAGGACAGCGGAGGTCAGAGGCCGATTCTGAAGCCACTTCAGTTCAAAATGCTCAGCATAGCTGAGTGGCATGTCCTGGGGAGTGTAGTCCGCTCGCCTTCACTGTTAACCTGATGTGGTTACTCACCCACAACGTTCTCAGCAGTTCCTTCTTGATGGTAAAAGAACACGCATTGCACAGACTTTATTTACGGGAAGGGGTGGGGGGTGGGGTATCCGAAGGGAAGGGCTGGACGGCACCAGCCACGGGACAGGGGGCGATGGGGCAGCCCCGGGAGCTGGGGTTCCGTCCTCACGTGCAGTCACGGGCGGAAGCTCATCAGGGTGGGTCTGGGGGA
>NW_005370495.1:1118495-1127268 GCF_000412655.1 Myotis brandtii | reverse complement strand
GGGAGTTCAGTTCCTTACAGGGTCTGACGCCAGGTGTCCAGCGAGTTTTCCTGGTCCTTGTCCTCCTGTGGGGGGAGCTTGCACGTGGCCCTTAACGACTGAATTGCCCCACAGCCTAACAAAGGAAGCAGCGATTTTGACAAAGTGCTGAGGGGAGGGTGGGTCGGTAACTGACAATTCTAGAGACGCCGTTGGACGTCACCCGCCTTCAAATTTGCAGTATTTAATTAGAATATACGTGTTAGGACTGAGACCTCTCCTCCTTAGTGCACAAACTCACACTTGATCGATGAGCTTGCGTGTGTGTGTGTGTGTGTGTGTGCAAGTACTTAGAAAACCTTTGGCTTCAGGACAAGTAAGAGTAACCCTGATGGACCCATGTCACTCAGACTGCATTTCTGGGGAGAATGAGGTGAACTAGGACATGTGGAGGCAGCCCCCCAGCTCCCTCACACAGGCTGTGGGCGAGGGGACAGACTGGCAGGTGAGCCAGGTAACTGAGGGCTTTATTTTTAAGAAAGAGACAAGCACACTCCCCTGTCTGGTGAGAGGCAGCGCTGACTGAGGAATGCAGTGAGCACACAGAGCTCCAGGAGAAAACACAGGACGTCATGCGCTGGGTTTGGAAGTCAGGACGTGCCTTAAGGAAATGTCCCGTCCACATAACGAATGAATGAGTCAAGTGAAGCGGGAGAAGGAGCAGCTCCCTCCTGCTCCGCAGAAGGCAGGCCCCATGCGGACGGGACGGCGAGGTGACATCTGCACAAAGGGGGTGCTTCCCGGGAGCCTCTGACCTGGAGGTTCCCGTGGGGCTCCCACCAGCACCCGCACTCTCTTCCGCCTGAAGACGCTGCGTTTGCAGACATGGCTTCGTGGCCACTGGGTTCAGTGCGGCCCTTCGCTGACGCCCCTTTGAACCCCCTCCGCGGGTGGACGCCTTTGTGTGCGTTGGGTCTGGAGATTCTGCTCAGGTTTCTGTGAACTGGGGCGTTCTCGTAGCGGCTCCTCTGAAGACGTCTGTTGAACGGAGGGTAATTGTCTTCAATCTCTTGAGTAATCTAATCTGAAAATCACTTTGGCTAACTACACGCTTCTCTAAATAGCAGCAAACACCTCCACACGTGGGCACAGTCCCACCTGGGAGTCCCCAGACCCCCGCGGGCCGTCCCTGGCACCAGTGGCTGCAACGATGATGACTCGCCTGGGAGAGTTCCCAGGTGCATTGACCCAGAGGAAGACACCAGCCACGGGGACTCCCACGACTGTGCCCTCCAGGTCATCACTGGGTCACACCGAGCTGGGCCGTCATCGGCTCCAACGCAGGAGCTCGATGCGATGTCCCCAAAAGCTCTGTTCCCTGCCCGTCACTCTCGTCTGATACCACAGTCTCTCCATGATGACCTCAGGCAGCGCATCCCAATCAGTTTGTGTGAAAAGATGCAGGTTGGGTAGACCTTACGCAGCGGGGTCGCTGTCCTTGGGTTCAGACCTTTCCGGTAACAGCTTCTGTTTCCGAGTCGCGTTGGTTCTGAGACGATGGATGTCTGTGGCCTTGTCTCTGCTCCTCCCGTCATCTCCAGGCGGTGCCTGCTCCAGGCGACACTCCGCACACTGAGTGTGGACATGTACCGAGCGTGTGAACGTGTGCCAAGCGTGTGAACATGTGCCGAGCGTGTGAACATGTACCGAGCGTGTGAACACTTATCGAGCGTGTGAACATGTGCCAAGCATGTGAACATGTATCGAGTCCAAGCGTGTGAACATGTGCCGAGCGTGTGAACATGTGCCGAGCATGTGAACATGTGCCAAGCGTGTGAACATGTGCCGAGCGTGTGAACATGTGCCGAGCATGTGAACATGTGCCAAGCGTGTGAACATGTGCCGAGCGTGTGAACATGTGCCGAGCATGTGAACATGTGCCAAGCGTGTGAACATGTGCCGAGCGTGTGAACATGTGCCGAGCATGTGAACATGTGCCAAGCGTGTGAACATGTGCCGAGCGTGTGAACATGTGCCGAGCATGTGAACATGTGCCAAGCGTGTGAACATGTGCCGAGCGTGTGAACATGTGCCGAGCATGTGAACATGTGCCAAGCGTGTGAACATGTGCCGAGCGTGTGAACATGTGCCGAGCATGTGAACATGTGCCAAGCGTGTGAACATGTGCCGAGCGTGTGAACATGTGCCGAGCATGTGAACATGTGCCAAGCGTGTGAACATGTGCCGAGCGTGTGAACATGTGCCGAGCATGTGAACATGTGCCAAGCGTGTGAACATGTGCCGAGCGTGTGAACATGTGCCGAGCATGTGAACATGTGCCAAGCGTGTGAACATGTGCCGAGCGTGTGAACATGTGCCGAGCATGTGAACATGTGCCAAGCGTGTGAACATGTGCCGAGCGTGTGAACATGTGCCGAGCATGTGAACATGTACCGAGCGTGTGAACATGTGCCGAGCGTGTGAACATGTGCCGAGCATGTGAACATGTGCCAAGCGTGTGAAAATGTATCGAGCGTGTGAACATGTGCCGAGCGTGTGAACATGTGCCGAGCATGTGAACATGTACCGAGCGTGTGAACATGTATCGAGTGTGTGAACATGTACCGAGCGTGTGAACATGGGCCAGAGCGTGTGAACGTGTGCCGAGCGTGTGAACGTGTGCCGAGCGTGTGAACGTGTGCCGAGCGTGTGAACGTGTGCCGAGCGTGTGAACGTGTGCCGAGCGTGTGAACGTGTGCCGAGCGTGTGAACGTGTGCCGAGCGTGTGAACGTGTGCCGAGCGTGTGAACGTGTATCGAGCGTGTGAACATGTATCGGGCATGAATGAGTGATTCTGCTTTATGTCAGGCCTTAGCATTCTATGTGTGAACATGTACTGAGCGTGTGAACATGTACCGAGCATGTGAACATGTATTGGGCATGAATGAGCGATCCTGCTTTATGTCAGGCGTTAGCATTCTAAAATGTTCTCATATTTTAACAGGTCACGGGGAGGCGTATCATAACCACAATGAGTGTTGGCTGTTTGCAAAACAACAAAAACAAAGCACAGTATATTCCGTGCCCATTATTAATAAGGGGAGGTAGATTGTGAGTGCGCTTTGCATTTCACATAGCTGCAGTGTACAGTAAGTCCAGGCACCACCATCTAATTAACAATATGCTCAGAGTGCCTCCTAACAGTCTGCAGTGTCCCCCAGAGCTGGAGGGGACAGAAAGGCAGGACCACACAGAGGGGAACTGAGGCGGGGACGGAAGCCTCAGTGCTAAGCGTGCGGGAATACGTGTGGCTTCATTGATTTTTAGAGGGAGAGGAAGGGAGAGGGCCAGAGACAGCACCCATGGGCAGCCTCCTGCACTCACGCTCCCTCTAGGTGACCGAGCCCGCAATCTGGCACGTGCCCTGCCCGGGAATCCAACCTGTGACCTCTTGGTTCCTGGGTCAGTGCTCAACCACGGAGCCACCCGGCTGGGCCGTGTTTAACTTGTAGGTTTGGATGTAGAAATGCACTCTGCTCGCCAAGCAGGCTGCCGCCTCCCACTGCAGCGCAGGAATTCCTGCTGGTTCCGCCACAGTGGGAGGCGTGGCGCTGCAGGAACCAGCACCTACGGCACGAAAGATGCTGCGCCTCTGGGCCCACGAGTACCCGTGTGCGGGGACTTAGCCCTGCAGCTGCTCGCGAGTTCTTCATTCTCTTCCGTTCTCCAGGTCACGCTGAGGCTGCGTTAGACCCTGATCGCTACTTTTTGATCCTCGTGGCTGTTGCATGCGATGCTTTTGTGTTATATTTACTAAATGGTTTTGGCTAATACATGTTAAAATACGACTTATTTTCTTTCTAGCAACTTTGCAGAAGTCATTTCTAGTTAATAATTGTCAGCCATTGGTTCTTTGGTTTTGCCTGCTGGAATGAATGACTATTTTGTGTTTGACTTTTCCCAAATGCTTATTGCTTGGGATACTGAAAGAAATAAATACTTCTTGTTTCTTTTTCTTACCTAATTGGATCAGAAAGCACTTTCAGAAAAGCAGGAAGTGAAATGGCTTTAGTGGAAATAGCTTTCCGTTTCACAGTTAAGTTTAACACTGACTTTTGTTTTATAAAAGTTTACAAAAGTTCAAAACTTTTGTTTTGTTTTATAAATGGTATTTTCTTATGTTCCCACATTTGTTGATTTTAGTCAAGAATCAAGAATGGATATTAAATTTTACTAAATGTCTGTGGTCGCCAGTTACTAAATAATTTTATTTTTTATCCTCCAGATTAAAGTGTTGAATTAAAACATTTCCAAATATTGACTCATAGTTTCAATATTGGAATAAATGTAATGTGGTCATGATCTATTGTTTCAAGTTTTGTCTGGAGTCTGTTAACATGTAAATGATTTTCAAATTATTCATCTAGTTTATAAGGAAAATTGTTTTCTGTAATTTTTGATAATGCTTCTTTTAGATATAATATCATGTTAGTTCATAAAATGATGAACAAAAAGATTCAAATGGAGGTCAGGTCATTTAGGCTCCTAATGGTAACATGGTATGTTTGCTTAAAATTACTTTTCTAAATAAAAATATATCCTGTGTAATAAAAGCCCAGCAACCGTAACGGCAGAACGACCAGAACTACCGCTCAACCAGTCGCTATGAGGTGCACTGACCACTTCTCGGTTCCTTTCTTCGGCGGGCAGGCTCCGATCGCCGATGGCGAACAGGGACCTGGAGTGGGAGGCAGGGGATGCGGGCGGCGCCAGGCCAAGGCCCCAGCCCGCTGGTCGCCCCCCACACAGAGGGTGACATGCAGTGGGGCTGGGGCTGGCAAGTGGGTGGAACAGCCGACCTCTCGGTCCCTCCTCCCACCATCAGGCTCCCATTGCCAGACAGGGAACCAGGGTGGGTGGCGGCAGGAGGGAGGGTTGGACTGGTGAGCGGGCAAAATGGGCTGACCTCTTGGTCCCTCCCCCCGTCCCGCAGGCTCCAATCGCCGCCGATGGCGGATGGGGAACCGGAGTGGGTGGCGGGGGATGCAGGCAGTTCCAGGCCAAGGTCCCCACCCCACCAGTCACCCCACACACAGAGGGCAACCAGCGGCAGGAGTGGGGGCGGCGAGCGGGCAGGAAAGGCTGACCTCTTGGTCCCTCCCCCAGCTGTCAGGCTCCCATCACTGGATGGTGAACGGGGAACAGGGGTGAGTGGCAGTGGGGGGCGAGGCCGGCTGCCGGAAGCCGGGGAAGATGGCCCTGACCTCAGGCTAGGCCTCGGGACCATACCTGCGCATGATTTTGTGCACCGGGCCTCTAGGTTTAAAATAAAAAATAAAATTACTTTTCTAAAGGAGGATTATGAAGATAAAAATTATCTATTTTTAAATTTAGTGGACTCTTTATCAGAATTATAACTTTTTATATGTAGCTTCTATCTAATTAGTCATTAATATAGCACTACCTACTATAATAAAATCAAAATAAATTTATATCAATATTTTCAAGTTGTTTGCCCATTATATAAAATGTTGTGTTTTTTCCCTACTAGTGAGTAAAGTGTTCCTAAGACCTAGGTGGTTTTTTTCACTAGAATAAGAACTTTATAAAGCTTCCCTGTGGCATTACATTTTTATGTCCATTTTGTAGGAATCTGTTACTATTCTATTCATAAAGTGGGAGGTTAAAAGCTTTCAATTCATCGAGTAGCCCTGGATGTTTGGTACCTGAAGTAGCTTAAATAAAAAGTCACTTAAGCCAGCGCTGAGTGGTCACTCCCGGGGGGTACTGGGGTACGCGTGGCTCCCAGAACAGAGAGGATTGACTAATGACCCCTCGCCCAGGAGGGGGGTGTGTGAGGAATCAGTGCCTCCGTCCTCCACCCTCTGAGCACTGGGGGAGGGAGTTACTACCTCGAACCTCATCTTGAATTTTCCTGCAGATATTTACCTGAGGGGAGATCATGGATGGACATAAATAGCCAACTTTTACAGTAGCCCATGCGGGGTAAGGCGATGGGCTTATAGAAGTCATTGTCGCATTAGGAGACCTCTGAATACACATGTCAGCCTGGCTGGCTTGGCTCAGTGCTTGAGCGTCTACCTCTGAACCAGGAGGTCAGGTTTGATTCCCAGTCAGGGCACATGCCCGGGTTGTGGACTCGATCCCCAGTAGAGGGCATGCAAGAGGCAGCCAATCAATGACTCTCATCATTGTTGTTTCTCTTTCTCCTTCTCCCTTCCTCTCTGAAATCAGTAAAATATATATCTTTTAAAAAGAGACCTCTGAGCTCTGACTTAATGTATTTAAAAGTATTAACACAGTTACATGATCATTGACTGTTTCTAATCTCACCTGTGGGCCCATACTCTCCAGGCGCCGGGCAGTCATCCCAAAGCTGATCGGAGTGCTTGGGTATTTCCTAAAACATTCATATTTATCTTATAATTTTAAATCATTTCTATGTTACCTATAATATAAAAGCATGTGTATATAACTCAAAGAAACACATATAATTTTGGAATTTTACTTTAATTTTTGAAACAGGCTACATCTGTTTTTTAACTGAGAATAATGGTGGTTAAATCAAGTGAGAGACCGGTTTTTCATTTGACACCTAAGAGCTCTCAATGGTATATAATCCTATATAATAAAAGGCTAATATGCAAATCGACCGGATGGTGGAACAACCGGTCTCTATGATGTGCACTGACCACCGGGGGCAGACACTCAATGCAGGAGCTGCCCCCTGGTGGTCAGTGAGCTCCCACAGGGGGAGTGCCGCTCAGCCAGAAGCCCTGAACCAGGGGGAGCTAGCTTAAGCCGTCAATCGGACATCCCCCGAGGGCTCCCGGACTGCGAGAGGGCGCAAGCTGGGCTGAGGGCCCCACCTCCCACCCCCGAGTATGCAAATTCATGCACTGGGCCTCTAGTTCTAGATAAGAAGCAACTTTTGATCCCAGGCGAGTCTGAGAGAACACTTATCTCCCAGAGCACACTAAAATGAACAGATCGACATTAGTCCATGGGTTAGCCATTTCTTTCCTTGGCACATAGACAAGTGTTCATTCTGAATAATGATCGTTGTTATGCATAAATTACGAGTGAGAGTTGCTGCCGATTCAGCTGCATGTTTTTCCCTGTGCCATGTTTTGGATTCACCCAGTGAGGTTGTCGGTGGGACTCGTCCCCGGTTCGTCTGCCCATGCTCTGGTCATCGCCCTATGCATGCACTTTCTTCTTGCAGGCGTGATAGTATCTTTAGTTTTTAGAGGAGTTCATGAGTGGTGTTGGCCAAAGAAAGTTCCAGGTATTCCTGGAATGTCACCTACTCCTGGACTATTAATTGGTATCGATTGTAAGGCCTTGGCTGCCTTATTTGGGGGGAGACCAGCCTAGGCAGAGATGGCTGTCAGACGCCAGGGTAGGAAAGCAAAGACAGGACATCCCCATGGTCCTCTCTCCAGGTCCTTGAAGTCACCAGCTTCAGAAGAAAAATGCTCAGTCGGCTTGGAAAGCCAAGAGCTTCAGACAATAGAAACTGTCGCCCTGGCCAGTGTGGCTCCACTGGTTGAGCGTCACCCCCTGGACCAAAGGTCTGCCCCCTGGGTTCCTGGTCAGGGCACTTGCCCAGGTTGCTCAATTCCCAGGATGGGGCGAGCAGGAGGCAACAGGTAGATGGTTCTCACATCGATGTTTCTCCTTCTCTCTCTCTCTCTTCTTTTTCTCTCTAAAACCAATAAGAACATACTTACAAAATAGAATTCTCAGATTCAGGGGACCACCTATTAGTTAATGAATAAGATCCATGGGAGGGAAATTTTGGACCAATAATTATTTTTGTACCCCGGATTGAGACATACAACCTTCAGAAACTTCTCATGTCATTTTATAAAAGGCAGCAAGGCAGGGCTGGCGCCTCACTAAGGAATATCATTAATAAAAAATAGAATATCTGAGGGTAAACACTGAGGCAGAGGGACGTGCAGAGCACTGAGTAAGAAGCAGAAGGATTCTGTCCCTCGTCCGCTGTCTCCACAGCCCACACATGAGCCTCCAGGCTGCGTTTTGAAACAGTGGGACGCATTTTCCACCTGAAGTTTTTATTCACCAGGAGCAGTTTTTTTATAAGCCTCTAATCCCTCATTTTAAAAAAAAGACACATAGTTGAAAGCATTTTGTGCATAACTATATTCCAAAAGGGCTAAGAAATATTAAAATTGCCTGGAAAATATGCATCCTTAAAACTATTTAAAAAAGGAATTCTTAATCAACTTAAAGAGAGGAAAAAAGTACAAACCCATGATTATACAGAAGATGAAGAAAAATGGTTATATTTAATTTTCTAAGAGAGAAAATTATTCAACCCTTGAATGGGTGGCTAAAAATAGTTACTTAAAATTGCATGGTGAAATAATAAGCCATAACAGAAAGGGTACAGGAAGACGGGTATAATAAAATTAAAATACACGGCAGAATGATATTAGTCTCTTTCAATAAAACTCCTCATGCTTAAAAACGTGGTACCATAATTTATAACTCAAGGTCAAACTTTTAGCGATTTGCCCTTAAGTCACAAATGTAGTGCGTGTGACTCACAGAGAGGATGGGGAACGTGGTATTAAAAAGTTCTAAGAAGAGACCATCCATTTTAAAACGATGACACAGGCAAGTTTCCGCGATGGCCGGGCACCAGGAGCTGCTGCATTGGGAAAGGGCACCCTTCTCCCAAACGGAGAGCCACAGCCCGTGATGAGGTCAGAAGATGGGGGCGGGGCTGGAGGGGCTGGAGGGG
>NW_005370495.1:1112523-1118341 GCF_000412655.1 Myotis brandtii | reverse complement strand
CCCATTCAGTGCACTCTTTCCGGACTGTTCTATCCCCGGTAGATCCTCCTCTTGAAGTGACCGAGGCCTCTGCAGTCAGCGCTGCCCTTTCTGCGCACGTCCTGTCTGTTATTGAAGATCCTCGCTTCTCGGCTCCTGTTGCAAATTCCTCGACAGCAGTGCCTGTCACTCCCCTCCTTAGCGTCCATGCCTGACCCTTATTCTCTGGAGGCCCAGCCGGTGCGGGCTCCTCCTGTGGTCGCAGCAGCAGGTGTGATGTCCCCGGCCTCCCTGAAATGCAGGGCCCCTTTCTCTGAAGTGAGGGCGACCCCCACCCGCAGGCTCTTTAAGGTGAAAGTAAATGTGTTTCATCTATTTTATCATTCTTTCCTTTATCTTTTTAAAAAACCTTTATTGATGAAAGTAACATATTTTTCCGTGTATAAGATGCCCCCTCCCTTTCCAACCCAAAAATTAAGAATTCAATATTCTATATAATAAAAGCCTAAGCAACAGTTACAGTGGAATGACTGGTCACTATGATGTGCACTGACCACCAGGGGGGTGTGTGGCTCTATGTGCGTGTGTAGTGTAAGGTAAGAGGTTTTGCTTCAGCGTGTCGAGGTGATGCCCGTGAACTTGGGGTCTGTAACTCCCAAAGCAGATGCCGTATTTTTCCGTGAATAAGATGCCCCCAACATATAAGATGTCCCCCACTTTTCCAACCCCCAAATTAAGAATTCAGTATTTTAAACATAAAACAGAACACATTTTATTTCGTGATTACCGCAGGTCATGTTTACATACAGGGCTATGATATTATGCGGCATGTCCTTTATCCAGCCTCTGTTGCATCCCTGCTCTCTGCTTCATCACTGTTAGTTCCAGACGCATCACTCTCTCCAATTCTGTTGTGTCCCTGCTGTCTTCTGAGTCACTGTCTGTATATGTGAGATCCTCCTCACAAACTGGTGGCATGTGCTGAGCTAACTTCATGTTCTCGTGGCCAACACTTCTCCCCTCGTGAAACTGAAGCACCGTTTGCCTTTCCTGCAAAGTCACCCCCGTCCATTTCGCTTGCAGACATCCTTGCCTGACGTTGAATAAGCGTGGTTGACACACACAGGCCACTTGGCGCTGCTCCGTCGTCCAAGCCTTAAGCCTCTGCTCCACGTTTGTCCATTCTGCTGCTTCTCCTCTGAAGGCTTCTTCTTTTCTGGCATCTTCAGGAGCTGTTCTTCCTGTTCTCTCCGCTGTCCACTCATACTCTCAGTGGGAGGAGGTTCAGATTGTCTCTCTGCAGCTCTGTTTCCATGCTCTTTTGCACAGTGAATGGCATTCATTTTGAATTTTGCAGAGTAAGACCATCACTTACCTGTATTTATCTTTTTATTTTTTGAACTTTATGGGCTCAGAACGCTCCGGTCCCTGTTGCATCTGCGCACTCTCCACCTCTACCTCCAATTACGGCATCAGCTGACGCCAGTAACAATAAGGCTCATGATTGGAGGACGCCTGTTTGACAAGGTATGGGCAGCTACACACCCTCAGGGCTCCCTCCTCGGCTGACTTCCCTGTATAAGATGCCCCTCGATTTTCAGTCTAAAGATTTAGAAAAAAATAGTGTTTTATACACAGAAAGATATGGTATTACATATGTCCCTTTCTTTCCCCCATTGACCACTTCTGGCCCAACCACACCCCTCACCCGAGACCTTCACCACTCTATTGTCTGTGTCCATGGGTCATGCATATCTGCATACAAATTCTTTGGTTGATCACTTCCCACCCATCCACGTCCTCCTTCCCTCTGAGATTCATCAGTCTGTTCCATGCTTCTATGCCTCTGGATCTATTTTGTTCATCAGTTTATTTTGCTCATTAGATTCCACACATGAGTGAGATCAAGTGATACTTATCTTTCTTTGACTGACTTATTTCACTTAGCATGATACTGTCCAGGTCCCTCCATGCTGTCTCAAAGGGTAAGAGATCCTTCTTTTTTACAGCTGCATAGTATTGCATGGTGTAAATGTACCACAGCTTTTTATCCACTCATCTGCTGATGGGCGGGCTGTTTCCAAATCTTAGCTATTGTAATTGTGCTGCTATGAACATAGGGTTGCATCCATCCTTTCTGATTGGTGTTTCTGATTTCTCAGGATATATTCCTAGAAGTGGGATCACTGGGTCAAATGGCAGTTCCATATTTAATTTTTTGAGGAAACCAAATAGCAGTTCCATATTTAATTTTTTGAGGAAACTCCATACTGTTTTCCATTTAATTAACATGTTCACTCCCATTTATTGTTACTCTAATGAGCTCCTCCCATTCGCCAGCAGGGAGGTAAGACGTTTGTACATGGGGTCTTTCGGCCTCACAATTCTGTCCTTTTCTGAGGAGAAAATGGAGACTATGGGGCTAAGCAATTTGAGCAAATTGTACTCTTAGGCTGAAACGGGAGCTAGTGATTTAGACGCACGTCTGTCTGCTTAATTGTTGTATGTTTCACCCCAAAATGCCCTGGTAGCCAAACACAGGGCGCGGGCGAAAAGCCAATATGGAGCGAAGGGAGTTTCAGCCCTTAGGCACGCCTAGTGGAACATCAGAAAAAGCAAAGTCAACTTGCACCAGAAACACCACTGGCTGCGCGTGGCTTGTGTCCGTGATTGTTGCTCAACAAGGATTTTGTAGAGAAGTAAGGCCATCGCCCAGTCGTCATCTCAGCACGCCCGGCGTTCATGGAGCCACATCATCTCTGGGCCTAGACAGCAGCACCCGCCCCGCGCTGCACTCAGCAAGCGGCCCCTCTCACCCCCGCGGGCCTTCCTTTCTGACAGAGCTTCGTGGATGCCCTGGTGGAGGCAGGATGGAAGGGGGGTGGGGGGCAGGACCCATGCAGTTCCTGTCTGGGAGGTTGCCTTGGTGTGGAGATCAGAGGGACCATTGATAATGTTGGGGGGATGTTCAGAGAGGCGAGTGCCACGCTGGCCAGGCCCGTGGAGGCCGGACACTGTGCTGGGGTGTTGTCTAATCTGTGTAGTTTATGAAGCCTCAGTGTTAACTGTGCGAAGGGTGTATATTACCATCTGTTTGTACAAATCACTTACAGCGTCTGAGACCATCCGGTTATTTTACACTTAGTGTTCTTATTCACAATAACTGCCGAGTCCAATGCAGGGCGAGTTTGTTGTTGCTAAAACCAGATGTAATCAATTACACACGCAGCTTATAAAGTGAGAACCCATATGGCAGAAGAAAGGGGTAAAGACGATGGCTTTAGCCAGGTTATATTTTAAAGTGGGATTTTCTATGTGAGCCAATCCGAAGCCAATCATCTTAATGTCATTACTGCAAATTAAGTGGAAAATGGCCCCTTCGTCCTCCCTGCATCCGCGTCCTACCCGCGTCATCGCTCACATCGGCTGCGGCTGAGGGACAAGGACTGCGTATGCCAACAGTCCGATCTCTGTGGGCTTTACCGACATGGTGGGCCTTTGATAATTAAGATGCAATAAAGAACCTGTTCCCAGGACTAAAAACTAACATAATATCCACCAGAGAAACATGCCTCTGAAGATCAGCAGACGCCCCCACGGCTCTCCCAGCACCGCCCAGAGGGGCCTCCGACAGGGCCTCTGTGGCGGGAGAAGAGGAGATGGCAGCCTCCTCCAGGGCCCCTTGGTATCAAGGACCACAGCGTCCAACACTTTGGGGTCAATATTCAGTCTGGTTGGCTGAACGCTGCCCAGAATTGAACTCTGCTCTGTGTTCTGAGGGAGTGGCTCGCACAGGGGGGCTGCTTCCCTGGGCCGGAAGGGAACGGTGCAGGTGTGAGAGTGGAAGATCATGGCGCGGGGGCCCGAGGCTGAGGGTCCCACTGGAGAGAAGACCTGCAGGAAACCCACTCATCCAGGTCCTTAGGGAGGCGCTGAGGGTGGAGATGGTGATGGCGAGGACTGGTCTGGCACACAGAGGCCACGGTCCCATATGCTTATTCTTTTGTGGCTTCCATCCGTATACTTTTATGAATCACAGAATTGATGTGTACAGAGCTAAGAATCACCCGGGAGGCAAATGTTGCCTTGGAGAACCAGGGAATGTTTCCACCAATCGTGTGCCTGTTGTGTGAACTTGGCCTCCATCCTGCCACACCCCGATTCTAATTCTCATTCTCATTCCGCTCCTCTTGCTCCATCTCGCTGCCCCTCTGGATGGGACATAGTCTCTCTCCTACAGAACTTTACACAGTCCTACTCTTACACTACCATTTCCCTGTGGACATTTCTCATCATCTCATTCCACTGCTTTCAATGATGCCAAACCATGCTTTCCAAGATTAAATATCCTCTCTCCTTCCTCTATATTCCAGATCCTACCTAGAGTTTGCCTCATAGTAAGCACTGTCCTTCATTCAACCAACATTTATTACATGTTGACTCAACCATGTAGGTACCGAGAATACAAAGACATGTAAATTCTAGTCAATGGCTCAAAGCACTAATGAAGGAGACATAAATATGTTTATACACACATAGGATGACAACAGAAGATGACACATTCTACGGTAGGAAAAATGTGAAACCATCTATAATAATAAAAGGGTCATATGTTAATTTTAACATCCTTCCTGATGAAGCCGGGGCAGGAGGGAAGCCAGCCTGGGTCCTGGGTGCCTGCCAGCTGCTGCGGGAGGGAAGCCCAGGTCCTGGGTGCTGGGGGGAAGAAAGAAAGGCTGTGTTGTGTACATGTTTGAATGTGTGAGCACCTTCTGCAGGGAGACTCGAGGCAGGCTGATGCCCAGAAAGGACAGGGCAGTCTGTGCAGCCCTGTGTCCCATGCTGAGCTCGGCCATGCTCCTTCCCCGGTTTCTCCTGACGCCGGGAAACAGCACAGATTGAAATTGTACTTTGCGGTGACTCCCATCTTCTGGGTTGTTCCCATAGCCATCAGTTTCAGTTTTAATTGCTGGTGACAATCTTCTATTCTTGCAGTTTCAAACAAACATGACTCATGTTTCAGGAAGTTCTCTCTGCCCGAAATCTCTTCCCCCACCTGCTCACCTCTGTGAAACTCTTCCTGCCTCCCTCCTCCCCCTCCTACTCAGCATCTTCCCCCCTCCTCTCTCCCCCTCCCTCTCACAGACACACTTGTAGTTTCCAAGTCCCACCAGGACAAGGTATACATGCATTTAACCGTCCGAGTTCCTCGCTCCTGCAGATCCCGGAACATCATGTGCTAGAAGCATCCTGCTACCTAGAGGAGTTATACCTGTGCACTCGCCTTTGAGCTGGGATGCAGCGCTGACTTGGGAACACTCCCCTGATGAAATCTGCTGTTCAGCGGGCTGTTCATCTGACACAACCACTGTGTCCTGCGTGTGGCTACACGGACCCCTGGTTGCTGAGGGTGGGAGGGTCCTCATTCTCTACTGCAGGGGTTCTCAACCTTCTGGCCCTTTAAATACAGTTCCTCATGTTGTGACCCAACCATACAATTATTTTCGTTGCTACTTCTTAAGTGTAATGTTGCTACTGTTATGAATCGTCATGTAAATATCTGATATGCAGGATGGTCTTAGGCGACCCTGTGAAAAGGTCGTTCGACCGCCAAAGGGGTCGCGACCCACAGGTTGAGAACCGCTGCTCTACTGTGTTCTGGCTCTGACAGCTTCATGGGAGGACCTCCAGGCCCTTAAATAAGCCTCCAAATTCTCACGAGATGTGCATTCAACACATAATAGGTTATGTGGTAACAACCAGGGCGCGCTTATGAACCGGTCCCTTAAACATCATGTTCTTAGGAAAATAAGCCCTTCATCTCCCCGAGGGTGGCAGG
>NW_005370495.1:1106316-1112431 GCF_000412655.1 Myotis brandtii | reverse complement strand
CCCGGCTGCCACATTTTCCATGGATTGCAAACGCATAGTCCTTTTTTTTTCTATTATACATTCTCTTCTCGGTTGGCCGTTCAGACCACAATTCTGTTCTTTTCTTGTGAAATTGATGTATAGGTGCCTCAGAAATTGGCAGGCAAACGGCGAGCACAGCTTTCCACGGCACCTGCATGTGCCTGGCTTGCATTTGTGTCCAAAGCTAAAAATATGCTTGTCATTAGCTGGGATTTAAGGACCATCAGCGTCCAATCACTTCAGCTGCCAGCGCCCGGGAGAGAGGGCGTCAGAAGGGACGCGGGGCCTGATTACGGCCTCATTGTCTGCGTGGCGGCTTTTCCTCAGGGTGGGGAGCAGCACCGGGTGGGCACAGGCCAAGAACATTGTCCGCCCCGTGCATCACGTCTTTTAACAGAGAAAGAGGGTCTTTGTGTTCCTGGCATAGTTACACATGTTTACACTTTCATCTTTCCAGACTTCCTTTCGAGATGCTCAAGGAAGGGACTCTGTTGAGGAGGAAATGTTTACTGAGACCTAACTTAGACACGATCGTTGGCATGGCATCCGACATGTGGGTGCAGAAGGGACAGTTCCACCATTGGGGTGAGTCATCCCATATAATAAAAGCTAATATGCTAATTAGAACAGATGGTGGAACCACCTTCTGGAACGACCTTCCAGTGGGCGGGGCTGCAAGGGCCGAGCCCCTTGCAGGAACTTCATACATGGAGCCTCTAGTGAATTATAAATCACCTGTAGTTTTTAAAAGAAAATTGGTTTTCCAGCCTACAGTTTTGAGGGTTGACCTTTCACGAGGTGTCTGCAATTCTCCAAAGTGGTCATTCCATCCACCGCCCAGATAGGACCCCCGTTCCCACGGGCAGGTGGCTGCCATCTTGGATGTCAGTCAGCTTTCTTCCATGGGTCCTGTGTGTACCAGTTCCTGTTAAGAAACTTCCTTTCTTCCTTCCTTTTCCCCTCCCTCCTTCCCTCCTTCCCTTCTATCCCCCTTCCTTCTTTCTCTTGCCTGCCTGGCTGCCTGCCTGCCATCTAACCCTGTTGTTCTCCTTTTAAAAAAATTATTTCTGTTTTAATTAGAGCTCTTTTTATAAAGCCACGTACGCTTCAAAGCACCATTGAAGGGGCAGATATACAGAGGGTTCCCACACGCCTCCTCTCCTCCATATACACGCCCCCCGTCCCCCCCCCCATTATCAACAGCCCAGGGGAGTCCATTGGTTCCCATCGCTGACCCTCCTTCTGGGACCACTGCCCTGGAATCACGGTGCCTCACCCAGGCACGTCCCCCCAGCCGGCCCGGCCCCCTCGGCGTTTGCCGTCTCCATCGTCCTGCCTTTCCCGGACGCCGTTGGGTGGGGATCGCACAGCACGTGGCCTCGTCAGGTGGGCGGTGGCACTCGGTGGCCTGCGCTGAAGATGGCTCTGCGCCTCCCCTGGTTGAGAGCTCGTGCTGTTTCCATGGTGACGTGGGGTCACTGGATGGACCACAGCTCAGTCATCCGTCCGCCGCTGGAGGGACCTCCGTGGCTTCCAGTCCGGGGGCTCTGTGTGCAGGTCTCGGGGTGAAGGTTTCAGGGCCTTTGGGCAAACACCCCATGCAATCGCCAGGCCTTTTGGTAAAAATGCGTTGCATTTTGTAAGCAAATGCCAGACGGTCTTCCCAAGTGGCTGGAACGCTTTCGTAGGAGCCTGGGGAGCTGTTCCAATCCCCTCGGGACTCCTGGGCCGGCGTTTACAGTGCCAGATGGACTGTGTGTGACACCCGCACGGGAGGACATCTGAGCTGACGCCCAGTCCTTCAGCTCTGGAGTCGCTCCGTCCATTGCCCGGCGCCCGGTGCCCAGGGTGCGGCCTGCAGTGCCTCTCCCTCCGTCTTTCTGCCTCCTCTCCTCCCTCCATTCTTATATGAAGCACACACTTCACTCCAGTCGACGGGAAAAAACTTGTAATAAAACTGTCTCACGTAAGGAAGGGCGGTTTCATATTTAAATGTATGTGTCGTTTTATCATGCGCTTCCTCTCCAGCCTTTTATTTTACGGTGGATCTGCTTTAGTCAATAGTGCCAACACAATGGAAGAGAGATGTTTCCATCCATCTACCTATGTAACTATGTACCTACCGATCTATCTATTGATCAATACATAGCCTGTCAATTAGACACGTGGGCTGTTGGGGCGCCTGCGTACAGTCCCCAGGAAGGGAAAGTGGAGAACTTCCCAGCACCTCCTGGCGTCCTGGGGAGGGAGTTGTGGTGAGAACTGCATGTCCCCCTCCTTCTGTTCAGGTGGTGAAACTCCTTAGTTGTGAACGCGTGTCCTTGCAGAACGGAAAGGAAAGAGGTTTCTCCTGTAGAGGGCGCTGCGAGGGTAGGTACCTCTGAGTCTGTGCTTTCACACCGGGTAGGAGCAGTGGCTTTCTGTGGAAATCCCTACAGTGCCCTCTGTCATTCTCCTGAAACCTGTGGGCGTAAACCCCAACTGTCCTGGTCCCTCCTGGGGCTTGAGACTGAGCCCTGCAGCCGAGCGCCCCCCAGAGGCTGGCGTGCGCTCCACACACTGAATGGGGAGCCCGGGGTGGGCTCTGCCACCTGGAACTGGGGTGTCTACTTCCAATCACACAAAGATGCCATGAGGACTAGCAGCTGCCTGGGGCTAGGTTTATCGATGTCTCTGTCTGTCTATGTCTATGTCTATGTCTATATCTACATCTATACCTACATCTGTGTCTGTGTCTGCTTCTCTCTCTATCTCTACCTCTACCTCTATATCATACCTATCTACATATATCTATATCTATATCTATCTATCTATGCCTACATCTATACCTATATATCTATACCTACATCTATATCTACATCTATATCTAAGTCTATATATCTATGTCTATCTATATCTATATCTATATCTATATCTATATCTATATCTATATCTATATCTATATCTATATCTATATCTATATCTATATCTATATCTATATCTATATCTATATCTATATCTATATCTATATCTATATCTATATCTATATCTATATCTATATCTATATCTATATCTATATCTATATCTATATCTATATCTATATCTATATCTATATCTATATCTATATCTATATCTATATCTATATCTATATCTATATCTATATCTATATCTATATCTATATCTATATCTATATCTATATCTATATCTATATCTATATCTATATCTATATCTATATCTATATCTATATCTATATCTATATCTATATCTATATCTATATCTATATCTATATCTATATCTATATCTATATCTATATCTATATCTATATCTATATCTATATCTATATCTATATCTATATCTATATCTATATCTATATCTATACCTATGTCTATATCTATATGTGTCTATATATCTATGTCTATGTCTGTGTCTATATCTATGTCTATAGCTGCGTCTACATCTGTGTCTATATGTCTATCTATATCTATCAGCCAGGCATCTTTGCTCAGGTTTTTGCATCTTTCTAAAGACAACTTATTGGGACAAAAGGGGGAAATGCTGGTTTAAGTTACTTAATAAATATTGGAAAGTTGCTTCCCAGCTGTCAGTATGAATTGATATGCTCACTACGCTGTCCTATTACAGCTTGGAACATTGTTTGTGATACATTTTATTCTTTCTCATCTGCTAGGGATTGGAGTATTTTCCTGGTGAATTTACAGCCTTTGATGAGGAGGGAGGGTGCGCTTTCGTGTCTGCGAATCGTTGTAATCACAGTATTCTCAATGCTCTCCCCCCGCCCCCCGCCCCCAGATCTGCATAGCCCGGTGTTTCTAGAGTCCAGCGGTTTTCTCATCTAATTTCCCTGAAACACTGCACATCTTTCCCGTCAGGATCCTTTAACCTGTGGTTTTCAGAAGCACGTCCAGTGAGGTGGGCGAGTTAGTCACAGTCACGGCCGGGCATTCTGAGAGCTCAGGCGCCTGGTCCTGTGAGGGGCTGTGTCCCCTTGGCCCCCCGCAGGCAGGGGCAGAGGAGGCGCTGGAGGGTAGGGCTGCCCTGCACTCAGCCCCTTGGACGCCTGGAATCTTATCCAGCCGACGGCCGGGATGCAGGCCGGCCTCCGTGAGGAATGGCGCCTCTGCTTCGTCCGCTCCACCTCCGTCTCTCTCCCCATTTCTCTTTGAAAAATCACCCGAGCCCTTGGCTTATCGGGGTGAAGATGCTGCACCCACTCCTTTTGCGAGTCATCACTGAATTCCTTCTCCTCCACACACACTCCTCCAGGCTCCTGCTGGGCATTGCCTTAGGGCCTGCCTGGTGCTCACTGAGCTGAGCAGGAGGCAAGCAGTGGTGAGGGGACCCCCGCCCCGCCCAGGGGTCAATGGGGGACACATGCATCTCAGCTGTATGAGGAGACTCAGGGGCTGGGGGGGGGCGCTTTGCTCAGAAGTCCAGGGGACTATGAGGGTGCACAGGGGGCAGGGGGCAGGGAGCAGGGGGCAGGGGGCATTCCCTCCGGACCAACACTGAGAGGTGAGGAGGGAAGACCGGGGCCTGGAACACAGATCAGGAGGCAACGCTATGGTTGACACGGATCCTAAAGCCCTTCCCCTCGCAGCCGTGGTCCTGGCGGGATCGCCCTGATGTGCGCATTGTCCGGGGTCTTACTGCGCCAGCTTCACCCGATGAAGACTTTCCTGTGGGAGGGGTTCATGGGGATCCCCCTAAGGCTCTGCCTGAAGTTCGCCAGGACTCGGTTCTGTCTACACAGCAACAGGGATTCGCCAGAGGCCTGGCCCGGAGAGGCGAGGTCGCAGGGACACTAAGGCAGGTGCTCCGGCTCCATCAGGCCTGCCCCGCGCCTCTCCCAGAGCCTGCAGACACGCTTTGTCTGCCTCGCTGGGAACCTGAGGGTGACACTCTGAGGCACAGAGAACAGCCAGGACACAGCTCTAAGGTGGTGTCTGTGATCGGCCAGTCTCCCCTCCCAGCAGTGCCCACTCCCAGAAGAAAGAGAAAAGAACAGATGTTTCCATGGAATGCGGTGCTTCTCCTGGGGAAATGGGTCTCAGGGTTCCCCGGCCGCTCTCTGCAGATGAGCCTGTGTCCTCCCGGGAGCGAGTGCTGTCCCAGGACAATGAGCTCCAGCAAACCCGGACCCGCCAGGGCCGCTCTGCAGGTGCAGGGCCTCCGCCTGCCTCTCCTTCTCTCTCAGGAATCACCCACCTGCTGCCCCGCAGGAAACTTCCGCCACAAAGTGTCCCTGAGACCCTCACCCTCCTGTTTCTCCTTCCGCACTCGCCCTAGGACCCGCCGCCTAAGCAGAAAGGAAGAGGGAGAGAGGGAGGGATGCTGGTCTCTGAGATGCCAGGCCCCTGGCCTCCGGTCAGCAGCAGCCACACACCTGCTCCTGCCTGGTGGCAGGGCTGACATGGTGCTGCTCCCTGTGCGAGGCCCTCCAGCCCTCCCCACCCTCTGCCAGCCCTCCCCCTCTCTGCCAGGCCTCCCACCCTCTGCACCCCACCCTCTGCACCCTCTGCACAGGACTCCCCCCCAGGCTTGCCTCCTTCGCTGTGAGGGGGTTGCTAGTAGCAGCAGAGACTGACTGACTGGACACCTTCCTCTCATTCTTCCAGCGTCACTGGGATGAGGACCCAGGAGTCACCCGGTCTCCCATCCTGAGCGGGGAGGTCCAAGCCTGCTACTCCCTGTAGACCAGGGGTCCTCAAACTTTTTAAACAGGAGGCCAGTTCACTGTC
Organism: Myotis brandtii; assembly: GCF_000412655.1. NCBI lineage: Eukaryota > Metazoa > Chordata > Mammalia > Chiroptera > Vespertilionidae > Myotis > Myotis brandtii. The sequence continues at coordinate 1,106,672 of NW_005370495.1, read as the reverse complement.
CCTCAGACCGTTGGAGGGCCGGACTATAGTTTAAAAAAAAAACTATGAACAAATTCCTATGCACACTGCACGTATCTTATTTTGAAGTAAAAAAACAAAACGGGAACAAATACAATATTTGTATTTGCATGTGGTCCGCGGGCCATAGTTTGAGGACCCCTGCTGTAGACTGTGCATTGTTAGAGGACACGCGTCCTCAGGACACACAGATTCTCAAGTGCAGGGGGAAGAAAGACACTCAGAGGGTAAGACGGCAATCAGATGGGAACGGAACACGGGAACCTTAAAAGGATCAGAGGCTGAGCCAAGAGCATGGGCACAATCATGCCCCCTCTTCTCCTCCTCCTCCTCCTCCT
>NW_005370495.1:1096347-1106100 GCF_000412655.1 Myotis brandtii | reverse complement strand
TCCTCCTTCTCCTCCTCCTCCTCCTCCTTCTCCTCCTTCTTCCTCTTCTTCTTCCTCCTCTTCTTCTTCTACTTACAGCCTGAGGCCAAGGGCTGCTTCACACCAAGGCTCTGTGGACAGCTTCCCTCTAAAGTCATTAGCTCTTAAAACACAATGAAGACTTTCATTTTAAGTTAGATCACCCCCAAATCACCAAGCAGATCTAAGGGACCTTTAGAGATGGAAGGAAGGGGGGAGGGAGGGAGGGACAGAGTGAGAGCAAGAACAAGACTAAGAGCAAGAGCGAGAGGGAGAGAGCGAGAGCGCTGACCTGGCAGGTGTGCTGCTTGGACAGGGGGCATTGTGGGTGGTTCAGGGGCAGCCCAGTGAGACAGATGTGATCCCCTCTTCAGGTGCAGACATCCAGCCCCCAGGCAGGTGACTGACTGAGGTCAAAGGTGAAAGTGGGCCAGGATTCTGAGCCTCAGAGTGCTGGCAGATGGCTGCCCTGGGGAAGGCGGCCCCTCGGGGTCCTGGGGGAGGTCTCCTGGGGGAGCCTCTCCTGGGGGAGCATCTCCTGGGGGAGCGTCCTGGCAGATGGCTGCCCTGGGGAAGGCGGCCCCTCGGGTCCTGGGGGAGCGTCTCCTGGGGGAGCCTCTCCTGGGGGAACGTTTCCTGAGGGAGCATCTGGGGAGGAGGCTGCAGCTCAGACCCAGAACTGGGCTCCCAGGGCCTGGAGCCACTCCCCGAGGAAGGCGCCGCCCCTGCTGGCTTTCAGGGCGCCCTCCTCTGGCGCTAGTCCACCTGGCAGGGTTTCCTCCGAGAGACGCTAGCAGCAGGCTTCTCTCTCTTGCTTTGTTCCTCAGGCGGCAGATCAGGGAGCCGCGGGTGCGTGGCGTGTGCATGAGTGATGACAGCTGAATGCTCGTCATGATGTGGGGAATTAAGCAGCCTAGTGAGCGCGACTCAGAGACAATTGACAACTTGAGGAATCATAGGTACAGTGTGGAATCGTGTGGCGGCTCACATGATGCTGTTAATGAAAATATAATCTGTTTTCACTAAACGTAAAAAATAGTGACAATGCAAGCACTGCGCAGGTGAGAGGCTGCAAATAAGTAAAAGTTAACAAATAATAGAATGGCCCGGCCAGTGTCGCTCAGGGTTGAGCGTCGCCCCGTGAACCAGGAGGTCATGGTTTGAGTCCTGGTCAGGGCACAGGCCCAGGTTGCAGGCTTGATCATCTGTAGGGGGTGTGCAGGAGGCAGCTGATCAATGATTCTCATTGTTGATGTTTCTCTCTCTCTTTCCCTCTCCCTTCCTCTCTGAATAAAATAAAAATATACTTAAAAATACTAATGGAATGTATTCCAAGAGCTTCTCCACTGGCTATATTTTTGTACTTAGTCATCAGTGGTCTGGAAAAGCCACCGAATGTTCCCAATGATACTTTCATCCATTTATGGAGAAAATCATAAGCTATTTGGAAATCACAAATGTGGGGGTTTAAAAACCTGTTTTATGTACAGGCTTCATTATTGAGCAAATAGTCTAATTAATCACGTGTCTAAAAAAATGCCCTGATGATTATGTCCCTCTGAGCACAGCTTGATTCTAATTCCGTCTGTTAGGAGATAAGTAAATAGAGATTTTGAGTCAGGCATCAGCGGAGAAGGCACTGGGCTGCGTGCAGGACCTGGGGTTTCGAACCTCCATGTGCTGCACGCAACCCTCCTTCACTCATCAAGGTGGGTTCTGTGTGGCTCATCACAGGGCTCTGAGGGCCTCCTGCATTAATAGATATATCCCACTTCCACCGCAACCTGCACATCTATGAACATTAGAAGGGACTCCTGAATCTTAGAATAATTGGCCAAGAACATTCATTCAAAAATACCCAGCATTATAATTTTCACTCACTGACCTAGATGCTTGAAAAAGAGACTTGAAAAAGAAGGGAGGGAGGGGAGAATGGGAGAAGGGAGGGAAAGAGGGAGGGAGGGAGGGAGGGAGGAAGGAGGGAGAGAGAGAAGAATAGAAGGGAGGGAAGGAGGGATGGAGGGAAGGGAAGGGAGGGAGAAAGGAAAAGAAGGAAAGATGGAGAGAAGGAAGGAAGGAAGGAAGGAAGGAAGGAAGGAAGGAAGGAGAAAACCCTCTTAGGCTTGGACCCTAGACCTGTTGCATGTATGTGACGGGCCCATGGTTTAACGGCTTATCTGTGGAGCAGAAGAAAGTGCCCCTGTGGCATTTCCATGCCCGTCAGTGGGTAGAGCTGCTGTCCCAGTTGGAGCAGCTGGAGGCGGTGGGGCCACCCATAGACTGAACTGTGGCTGCTCTTGGAGCAGAAAGCGTATCTGTGTCCTCGCTCGTCACCTGGGGACCTGACAGGACAGCAGCGAGTCCGACCGCTGAGCCCACAGCTCCCTCCAGGGTGGCGTGTGCTTCCCGCTCACCTTCCTCGTGTGAGCCTCCCTCCTCTTTGCAGGCTCTGAAATGCAGTCTTTCCAGAACCTTCTGCACTGTCTTCCCACGCGGTGCGGCCAGGACTGCTCTCCACCACACTGAGATGGTACCAGTTGTACAAGGCATTCACGTCATGCTGCGTCTTCCTTATAGCTTTGCCACAATTAGAATAATTGGTTGTCACATGGTTGTCAATAATATTTGGTAACAAACAAGTAATTAATGAAGAGATAACGACTCTCTGGCAACATGGAAAATGTTAGATTAACCTCAGGAGAAGAAGTCACCCACACAAATGAATGTTAATTGCGAAGGCAGGGCCGAGGGGGGCTTGTTAAACTCTCGCCTGCGCACGGCGATATTCTCCAAGGGCCTCCGTCATAGCGTCAACGCCGAATCGCTTCCAGTCCCACAGTGTTTGTGGCTTGGAGCCAAGCATGGGAACTATGACCGATGTTTTTAATTTGTTTCACAGAAGCATAAACGCTCAAGTCGGATGTGCGGGCTATGAGAGATGCCCGCAGAAACGCCCAGGGGGCGGGCGGGACGGAGGCCGGGGGCTCAGGAGGGAGGCTGGGAACGAACCGGGACCGAGAGGCTATTCCTACAATGGCCCTTTGAGCCATCACTTTTATAAACATTTATCGGACAGTGTTGTGTGCCAAGTCCTAGTGGAAGTCACGAAAGGGAGTGAAACTCCCGAGAAACATGCATTACACACAAACACGGAGAGGAGGCCGGCGGTGGAGCTGGGAGGGGAGTGCTTTGTGGGAAGGAGTAACAGCAGAGGAGGAGACTCCTCAAAAGAGGGCGAGGGGGGAGTTTTGTTTTACAGCAAAGGAAGCTGGGCATGAAATGGCGCAGTGAGGACTCCGCTCAGGGAGCCAGCGGCCTGCTCACGCCCCGGGGATAAAGATGGGAAAGCTGTGGACTGAGGGCCGCCTGTGAACGGGACCCGTTCAGTGGGAAGCCGTAGAGGGAATTATCAGGATCGTTTTCTCAGCAGCTGTGCACGTGGATTACCTGAGCAGGTGAGCGTGTCCTGAGGGAAAGGGGCCCAAGGGGTGGCTCAGGCTCAGACACGGGGAGGAAGGAGTCTGCATGTGATGTTTGCTAAGACGACAGAGAGGACGCGGCGCCTCTGGGACTTTCTTAGGGGAAGTAATTGTCAGAGCGCAAGGCTGTCTGAGAAGAGAGAGACCATCTGTGCCCTGTGGCAATGGGGCCGCAGGAAGAAGGTGCCGGAAACACCCGGCCCAGGTGGGGAAGTCCCCGTCACTGTGGCCACGTGTATATGAAAGGACACACCCGATCGATCGCCAGGAGGCCTGAACGCGGCGTCCCAGGCGTCAGTGCTGGAGTCGGTTACGCCTGTGACTCAATGAGAATCACACCTCCAGTGCGGGTAGCGCTGTCATCCCTACAGATAATACAGACAGTTTTCCTTGATTCAACGAGAAGCCAATCTCGGCATCAGTGGAGGGAAACAGCGAATGTTGTTTATGGGGAAATGACATCCTGGAAAGGAGGTTCCGATTCTGGAGGAGAGTATGAAGCACGCAGCGTCGGACCATGTGCGACAGAAGGTCATTTAAGAATCGAGACGGAGGAAGCTCGGACGGAATGATTAGAAATGACCAAGCGGAGTGGAATCTAGACTTCTGCCCGGAAGACTAGTCGGATGATTCCGTCCATGAAAACTAAACTGCTCCTGTTTCTATCGCCACGTGATTCTGAGAGATGGCAGTCGTCATTGCAGAATTACAATTTATCAACAAAATAACTCGAGGGCCAACCCCGGGGCCCAGCAGGCCGCCATCAGCAAAGCCTGCGTGGCTCTGTTCTTCCCGTCCCTTCACCCAGAGGAGTCACGGAGACTGTGTCCCGCCTCCTCTGCTTCCCTCCAGGCAGCCTCACTCGCACCTCCTCATCCTCATCCCATTGTCCTTCCTGGCTCCCCGCCCACAGGTCTGTCTCCTCCGAAGCTTAGCTGGGAGGTGAGACACCCCCTGCGGTCCCTGCGCCCTGTCTTCTCGCTCCAAACGCCCTGTCCTGCGGGGCCTGGAGCGTGGAATTTATGAGCCTGCGTTTTCTGAAACTAAAAGGGACATTCGACCTCAGCGCGACAAGCCTGCCACACACACTCTCTCTCACACACACACACACACTCACATGCACACAGGCACACACACACGGGCACACACACGTGCACACACACTCACACACACCTGCCCCCATAAACTCACACACACTCACACACCCGCCCCCATAAACTCACACACACACTCTCTCACACACACACATGCACACACACACCTGCCCCCATAAACTCACACACACTCTCTCACACACACACATGCACACACACACCTGCCCCCATAAACTTACACACACACTCTCTCACACACACGTGCACACGCACACCTGCCCCCATAAACTCACACATACTCTCTCACACACACACATGCACACACACACCTGCCCCCATAAACTCACACACACACTCTCTCACACACACACATGCACACACACACCTGCCCCCATAAACTCACACAGAGAGCAGCTCACTGCTCCAGGCACGGCCCATTTCTGCGTTCACCTCAGTTGCCAAGCAACAGTCCTCCTTCAAGTTTTAAAATTCATTAAAAGCAGAGAAAGCTGGCATTTGATTTTCCTTTTGAATTGCAAGAGGGGAGGCAACATGTTTTATTTCTAGACACTGGCTGCCGTGTCTGTGTTAAGGCCGCACGCAGTCCTATCAACACGCTTCCTCACTCTGGTCGTTAGAGCCCAGGCGTGGCCCTGAGAGGGCCCAGTTCTCTCCGGGGGTGGCATGGCTCCGAGCATGTAGGTTCCAAGCGAAGAGCTCCTTTGCACAGGCCCCTGAGGGACTTTCCAGAACCGCCCGCCCGGAGCGTGAGGCCTGGTGTGAGTGGTGCGACGGGCAGACCTGATGGGAACTGTGTCAGCGGCTGCTGGACTGAGCGACATCGGCTCCTAGACAGCAGGTCCCTTCAGTGGAATACGGGCCCACACTGACTCGGGTTCCCATGTGGCTCACACCCCGGAGAGGGTGCCCCGGGGTCACGCTGGTGTGAGCTGAGCCCGGCTGGGTGAGGGTCCTGTCTCCCCCGTAGACAGGAAAGAGCTGAAGAGGCTCTACATTGAGTCTTAAAGGGGCGGTGCCCTGTCCAGGACTAAGAAAGCGAAGTCTGGGGGACCAGGCCATGGCCCTCACACCCAGGCCTGTAGCTGGACATGAGGGAGCGCCCGCTGCAAAGAGTGGGGAAGGTCCTATTTCCCTTCCCTTCCCTTCCCTTCCCTTCCCTTCCCTTCCCTTCCCTTCCCTTCCCTTCTTCTTTTCTTTTTTTTAAATGTATTGATTTTTAGAGAAAGGAAGGGAGAGGGAGAGAGAGAGAAACATGGGTGTGAGAGGGATACACCCATCACTTGACTCCTGCACGCCCGCTACTGGGGATCTAGACTGCAGCCTCAGCAGGTCCCCTGACCAGGAACCACCCTGCCACCTCTCTGTGCATGGGACACCCAACCAACACCCGCCCCACACCAACCAGGGCAGAGAGGGTCCCATGGCTGCCTCAGCTCCCTGTGGCGTGAGAGACGTGGACGCCATGGTGGCCGGATGCCAGGCCGGGCACTGTCCTGGGGGAGAATGAGTTTTCACAGCCTGTGAGAAAGGGAGGTAGATGGGGTAATTCTGTATAATTTCTAATAAACGTTTATCTATATGTATGATTTTTAAAGCGACCATTTAAGCGACCATTACGACTGGTCAACTGAACAACCAGTCGACTGGTTGCTATGACACGCACTGACCACCAGGGAGCAGATGATCAATGCAGGAGCTGCCTCCTGGTGGTCAGTGCGCTCCCACAGCCAACCTCCCACAGTCAGCCAACCTCCTGCAGTCCCTCCCCCCGGCCGGCTGGGTAGTCAGTGTGCTCCGAAAGCCAACCTCCCTCGGTCCCTCTCCCTGGCTGGCTAGCCCCGATCGGCCCCTATTGGGACTGGACGAGATGGCCCTGATCGGCCCTGATCACCAGCCAGGCCAAGGGACCCCCCGGGCCTCTAGTGTTGTTACATAAAACTAAGTATGTTTGTTCTTAAATTCTTTTCTTCTTCAATGAAATGCTGGCTGTTTGGAGGGTGTCGCTGCTGCGAGAACTGCTATCCAGGGGTTCTGTCGGCACCGGCTACCTTTCTGTATTTTGGAAGAAGTTACATTCTCTGACAGACAGGCTTGCCGGGCTCTGATCTGCTTGAGCTGGAAGACCTCCTGCGTCTCCCCGTCCGCAAGGACCACGGGGGCCGAGCGAGCGTCTTACCTTTTTCTGAAGTGCCAGCAGCACTGAAGTCCAACATGAAAAGGGCCTCGCACCCCGGAGAGTCTCTGTGCAGGTCTCTGAACTCCCTGGAACGTTCCAGAAGCGCTTTAACGCCTGCAGCTCGGTGAGCTTGCCCCTCAGGCGGGACTTAACCTGGGCAGCAGAGAGGAAAGAGGGGAGCGGGAGAGGGGCCGGCGACGGAGGACGCTGAGTGCCAGGAGGCACGGACTCGCCTCCGTGTTCTGTGAGGGCAGCAGGGCGGGCGGTCGGCAGATGCTGGCCTTCCATTCCCACCAGCAGCGCCTCCCAGGCCCGTTCTCAGGCCCCATGCCTCTGGGGCCGGAGTGCCCTGCACTTCAGTCATTTCGGGACGCCTCCTCCTGGCTGCAGATGGCTTTCTGTCGTTGGGCTCACATCGCCCGGATTCTATGACTCTCCCTCATTTTCTTAAGATGATTTTCAGTAAGAAAAAGAACACAGGTCGAGTCCAGTCAGTCTGATGCTGGAGTTAAAAGTACAATCGACGCTCCCAGCGCATCTTAGATTAATAACGCACAGAAGGCAAGTGAGTAGGAACATCAATTATCAGCCCTCGGTAGCCCTGAAAATGCGGAAAGCAAGCGTGATAGGGTTTTAATAACAAGGTGATTATACCAGGCCAGCCCCTCAGTTCCCGGGGGAAATGCTTTTCTGGAAACGATTCAAATAGGACCTAGTTCACTCTTATTCCCCCCTCTCTTTTTCACCTGTTCCTCCGCGTCCTCTGTGTATTTGACTGTAAAAGTAGTTATAACAGCAGCATTTTCTTGAAGAGGAAGAAGTTATATCTTTGCCTGATCGCTGTATCTGTCTTCATTTCTTAAACTCGCCCCATAAGTTCAGATATTTCACATCGATGAGATCAGACTGGGCACGGACATTCGTTTCTGACATCGTACTCAATCGACGAGAAATCTGCTTTTAAGTGTGAAAAAAGCTCAGTGGCCCTGATGAACTACCGTATGGTTAACTGTTCCCTGTGGTTTGGATTCTAGGGTTTACACTTTTCTCCATTTAAATGTTTCAGGCTATCATAAAATCTAAAGACAGATTTCCGGGGATGGAAAAATTAGACTAATTAGTATGAACATCATAAGGTTCTTGCCCCATTCTGACCTATTGCTCCCAAATATGAATCGATTGATAAATAACATCTGTAAGCCTGACATTATAGCTACTTCCACTTAATTAGTCTTTAGCATTATCAGTTTTAATGGTTTGTTATTCTAAAAGATTATGAAATTTTACATTATCTCTATTGATTTTTACTTATTTATGCAGTCATTGTAAAAAAACCACGAAACAACCTTTTATTTGAAACTTAGATGTGAATGTTTTATAATTTATGTAGCAATACATACATTTCCAGTTCATAATAAAAATAATGTTTAAGGATTTTCACTTTAAGAAATATTAATAGTTTGCTAACAGTTTTAGATGAATAAGTAAAATAAAATGAACTTTTAGAGAAAGTCCAATTTCTGAAATAACTATAAAAGTTGATCAAAGAGAAAATGTGATTGACTTTTAAAAATCTTCCTTAAATGTGTGAAAAAATAAAAAAATTGCTCTTCTACTTGACCGTTAGATAATTGCTCGTCCCAGCCGCTAAAATTAATGTCAACATGGTTCAGATCACCCATAATTGTGCAGTTTAGTTCTGTCATCTCTATATATAAAAGCCCAGCGACCGTTATGGCAGAACAACCAGAATGACCAGGATGACCAGGATGACCAGAACCACGGGTGGCTGTGACGTGCACTGCGGCAGCCAACCAGCCTGATCCGGGCCACGATCGGCCCCCCCTCCCAGCTGGCCCAGCCCCCGATTGGCCCCCAACACCCCTGAATCGCTGCCTGGCTCCCTGGTGCATGTGCATTTAGTGAAAGCACAAGGAAATAATTACTAGTCCCTTCTGACCCCAACCAGAGTCTCCAGAGAGCTCTGCTAATCCTGCAGCCAAGGTGTGGAATTCTCCCTCCAGGGCCCGCAGCCTCAGGAGACCTTCCAAGTTAGCCAAAAAGGCGACCTAAGCATTAACGGGATGGCAGCCCTTTGCTGAGGAATGTAGAGGCTGCGTGGAGATTTTGTGAAATTGCGGTGCCTTGCAGATTAGGTGAGCTTTCAATCTCTCTAAAAAGGGGCAGCGAAGAGGACCCGCAAGCTGCCAGGAGCAACAGCGAAGGGTAGGCACATTCAAAAACAGAAAAACTTTTAAACAAACAGACATGAAGGTCATATTGGGAAACTGAGGGCAGAGCCCCGGGAAGAACGCAAAAATCGTTAAAGGGCCATCATCCATCTTGATATACGTTTGCAGACGACACATAAACAACTTCATCTCATGGCGTGTGAAATGCAAAACAGTTCTGTTGTGGCTTTTCTTTTGGCCGTCCTTTCAGTATAATTAGATCCAGCTGGGGGAAAGCTATAGCTTCCAGCATTAGACCCCACGGCCGGCCCCACCCCCAGTCGGCCCCCATGGGGGCGGGCCGGACAGGCCCCACCTGTGCACGAATTCGTGCACTGGGCCTCTAGTTTGAAAATAATAGTGACGTTTGTTCATTATGTAACTTTCACCTTACTTCATATCTCTCTTATTTTGTCATCTCCTACCTCCCACTCTGCAGACAAATTACTTTTAACAATCGCTCGAAGATCATTGAGAAAAGTAGGAAATGCTTCCTTTATCTGGGGTTAATAATATGCCTCTTGCACATGTGGAAAAACAAGGATATGCACATTTGAAAAAGGGATACTGTCTATATACTATTTGCTAAGGCATTTTTAAAAGGTATTAATTTTGTAAGTTTACTAGAAGCAACATTTGTGCACTGGAGGAGGTGGGTACCTCAGCCCGGCCTGCGCCCTCTCGCAGTCCAAGACCCCTCAGGGGATGTCCACTGCACTCACCAGCCGTGAGCC
>NW_005370495.1:1093369-1096322 GCF_000412655.1 Myotis brandtii | reverse complement strand
GCACTGACCACCAGGGAGCAGCTCCTGTGTTGAGCGTCTGCCCCCTGGTGTTCAGTGCATGTCATAGCGACCAGTCCTTCCACTATTCAGTCGATTTTCATATTGGGGTTTTATTATATAGGACAAGATTGGCCTACAGTTATGTACATTGTCCTGTTAGTTTCAGGTATACATCATAGGGATTCAAAATCCTATATAATAAAAGGCTAATATGCAAACTGACCGAACAGCAGAATGACCGGTCATTATGACACGCACTGACCGCCAGGGGGCAGATGCTCAATGCAGGAGCTGTCCCCTGGTGGTCAGTGTGCTCCCACAGCGGGAGCGCCACTCAGCCAGAAGCCGAGGTCGTGGCTGGCTAGCGCAGCAGTGGTAGCGGGAGTCTCTCCCACCTCCGAGGCAGTGCTAAGGATGTCCGACTGATGGCTCCTGGACCGCGAGAGGGTGCAGACCGGGTTGAGGGACCCCCGCCCCTCTGAGTGCGCAAATTTTGTGCACCGGGCCTCTAGTGTACATATAACAGGACATGTTTTCCATAGACTATGCCCCGTCCATCTCCGTGTAACGCTATGACAATACTATTGACTGTGTTCCCTAGAATGTACATGCCAGCCCCATGACTTACTTATTTATAACTGAAAATGTGTGCTTCTTAATCCCCTTCATCTCATCGAACCTGCAGCCTCTGCCCTCACCGAGAGCCCGTTGTGTGTCCTGGATCTATGACTCTTGGTTTAGTTTTGTATTTTAGGTTTCGCATATAATGCAATCAGAGGGCGTTTGTGTCTCCCTGTCTGACTCATTTCAGTGTAATGCCCTCCAGGTTCATCCATGTGGTGGCGTATATCAGGATTTCAGCCTGGCTGGTGTGGCTCCGTGGTTGAGAGTCGGCCTATGAACCAGGAGGTCACAGTTCACTTCCCAGTCAGGGCACATGGCCGCATTGTGGGCTTGATCCCCAGTGAAGGGCATGCAGGAGGCAGCCAATCAATGATTCTCTTTCATCATTGATGTTTCTCTCCCTCTCCCTTCGTCTCTGAAGTCAATAAAAATGTATTTTCAAGAAAATTTATTTCATTCTTTCTCTGGAGGAGCGATATTCCATTGTTCCATTTCTTGGTTATTGTAAACAACGCTACAGGGAACCTAGGGTGAATATATCGTTTTGAATTAGTATTTTTCATATTCTGGGTAAACGTGCAGGAGAGGAATTGCTGGGTCACACGGCCGTTCTGCTTGTCGTTTTTGTGAGCCTCCATGCTGTGTCGCATACTGGCTGCGCCATTTCACATTCTCGCCAACGGTTTGCCAGGGCTTCTGCGCCCTCCCTCACGCTGCTGTTTCTTGTTATTTTGATCATCGTCATTCAGACAGGTGTGAGGTGACCTGAGCAGGTCGGTCATCTTTGGTGAAAAGTCTCTGCGCGTCCCCTGCCATTTTTTAAGTGGGTTGTTTTTTCATTTGAAGTCCTGTACCTTCTTTATACATGTTGGACGGTAAACCCTTAGCAGATCTACACTTTGCAAAGATTTTCTCCTGCTTCGTCTTTGCCTTTTCATGCTGTTGGTTTGCTTCCCTGTGGGACAGCTTTGTAGTTGGAGTCAGTCTTCTTTATTTTTGCTTTTGTTGCCCCTGCCTGCGGAGACTGGTCCGAACAAACATCCCTAAGAGAGAGTTTTGTGGTTTCAGGTCTTCCATTCAAGTCTTCAATCGTCTTGCGTTTGTTTGTGTGCGTGGCGGAAGACAGGGGCCCTGTTTCGTTTGGCCTGAAGGTCTGTTTATATCTCAGCGACCAATGAATTCAGCTGAACTAAAGAAAGTGTTTCAGGCTCCTCAGCCACAAAGTGCATTGAAACAGTCCCTTCAGTGGGGCTGTTTGAGCAGCGAAGTTGCATTTATAAGCAGACTGTGGCGCATAATCAACACTTAAAGAATATGAGTTTGATGAGATGAAAAAGGAATGAGGCACATGCCAAAGCTGAAATAATTTTTAGAACTTTCACCTAATAACATTTATCTAAATTATCTAACTTGCCCGGCCGGTATGGCTCAGTGGTTGAGCATCAACCTATAAACCAGGAGGTAATGGTTTCATTCCCTAGCAGGGCACTTGCCTGGGTTGTGGGCTCGATCCCCAGTAGGGGGTGTGCAGGAGGCCGTCAATTAATGATTCTTTTTCATTGTTGATGTTTCTATCTCTCTCCCTCTCCCTTCCTTTCTGAAATCAATAAAAAACATATTTAAAATTTTAAATGATTTAATCTTTAAAATTTTGGGGTAAATAAGAATAAACAAAATCCTTTTAAAGGGGCTATTTTAAAAACTAAACGACCAGAAATGTATTATTATAAATAGTATTTTACTTCGGATTTAACCAAGTAGAAATGTGAAGTGAGATTTTTTTTTTTAATCAAGGAATTTCTTCACCAAATATTCTATTCTAGTCAGCAAATTTTAATTAGGTGTTAAATGCTCGTAGGTACTTAACTCCCTCATTTTAATTCACCTGGCATGAACACATCTGTGTGTATGCATGTGAGTATGTTTCCTACCATCCCTGCTTCACACATGACCGTGGACGGAACTGACATCTGAATGTGCAGCCGCTACTGATCCCAAGACCCCAGCCTCCTCCCCACACCGATTCCCCTGCTCAGACCCGCGGTTTAACCGTGAGACACTGATGCACAAACGAGGCTGGGCCTCCCTGCGCCACTGCGCACAGGGCTCTGGTGGTGGGAAGAGCGTTCACCGTCCTTCGCTGCTGCAGTGACTGTCCCCACGTGGAGCGGCTCGATGTCACAGGCTGAGCGTGGTCACCTCCGCACCCGCAGGCTCAAGCCCCACAGGACCCGGAGCCAAAGCTGGTGTCCAGGTGGGAATTCTTTCCTGAAAGAAACACCAAGAACCCACTGTCTCCCCGGCTTCTCCTCGCTGCCCACATCCATGT
>NW_005370495.1:1080530-1093277 GCF_000412655.1 Myotis brandtii | reverse complement strand
AATACCAGGAGGTCCTCTCCCCACCGTGGTTTTGTCCTGTGGTGTCTCCCTGTAGCCCTGGCTGGGAGCGCTCGGATATGGGAACATGGTAACAAGGCCCTCAAACACCAGGACAGACCCTCCCTCTACGTCGGGAAAGACCCTGCGCTCGGCCACCACCGGGCCAGGCATCAGGCTGTGGGCACCTGGCATCTCCTGGGAGGCATTGTTCTGCCCGAGCAGATGCTGGAAGAGACCACACAGGGCCTGGGCTCCTCCAGGCGCCCCCGGCGCTGCCTCTCCCGGAGGATCTCTTCATGCCTGGCCAACCGGTCCAAGGGGCCGAGCCGCATGCCCTGCTTTAGTGGTGTTTTCTCATATTTAGGTTCTCACTCTTATTCTCTCTCTCTCTCTCTCTCTCTCTCTCTCTCTCTGAGGCTCAAGGTCAACTACAGAGAAGATGGTGGGTGGAGCTTGAATTCCTCCATCTCTGAGTCTGTCTTAATGTCATAGATCCTGAGCAGCCAATAGGTGTCCCTGGATGGTATTAAATCTCATTTTGTTCAGGTAGTTAAACGGAGGATTTGAGCCCTGGCCGGGCCGCTCAGTGGGTTGGAGCGTCCTCCCGATACCCCAAGGTTGCGGGTTGGACCCCCAGTCAGGGCACATGCGAGAACCAACCAACGAATGCATCCATAAGCGGAACAACAAATGACGTTTCTCTCTCCCCTTCTCTGTTCTCTCCTTTCCCCGCACTCTAAAATCTTAAATAAAACATTTAAAACAAAAGAGTCACGTGTGGAATCTCAGGCTCCCACAACCATAGAGGAAGCAAATCTCATTGGGATGTTCAGACTTCAAATAAATTATTGCCGGAAAAATTGTAATGATGATGATTTGTAGGTACACAGACTGAGTGATTGTTCAGGATTTCATGGCAAATCAAGACGATTTTCCAGATCTCCAAAGCCCTTGAAATGTTAATAGTCACCGCTTTTCATTCGGCTTATTTTTCTTTTTCATGTTGCTTGAGAATTACAGGAACCACACATGGGTTGTAAGATCTATGTTCTATCTGGCGATGGGTACTTAACATTTTGTCGGAGTGCGCCATGGTTGAGGGGAAATTTCTTTTTTGTTCTCTAGTGAAAGCTACCAAAAAAATAATCATCCAATTTCCCCCCCCCAAACACAGTGCCATTCTTGAGTCTTGAATTGGTGGAAATATTTTAAAAGGATCAAAGCGCCTGGTCCCTGAGAAATGGCATCAGCTTAGCAGCGTTCACTGATTCCACTCTCCTCCGATCACATCCTTGACTTATTCAGAGCGCGGCTCAGGGCTGCGGGAAGAGGTGAGGGTGAATCGGTGAGTATGAGGCTCGAGCTCTGTGGGAGGAAGGCCCATAGTGCTGAGGGCAGGCATTTGGGTGACAGCTGGCACTTCAGGACAGTCTCTGATTTGCCTTTTTAATTTGCTATTTTCCGGGAGCTGAGAGGCAGCAGAGTCACAGGACTTGACAACCGAAACCGCGGAGCATCTATTTTTGTCTTTGGTCTATCACGCTTTCCTTCACTTAAATCATGGATGCATTTGGGAAGTAAACTCCCAACACAGATCTCAAACCCATAAAAGCATCCCAGGAACCGTCCCTGTGTTGGCGACGGGCGCAGGGATTGCGTGTGTGTAACGTGTTCACACATGGAGTGAGCCCCACTTTTCCTTCTCTTTCCACTCACCTGTGCCTTCCTCTCTGCACGTGACCTTCGATGGCCGGGCATGGTGGCTGATGGGGACATCCCCGCATCCAGGTCTGGGGTTAGCAGGACGCCCGCTCCAGGGACCAGGCCGCCCACCCAGCACGATATGGGACACGGGTTCAGGATGGACTGTTGCTTTTCTCTGGTTTGTACTTAACTGCACACGTGGCTCGGCTACTTGTCTGCACAGGGTTGTTAACATGGTGTCACGAGACCTCTGTGGTTCCGAGGCCAGAGCTGGCCGTGCGGTGAGCATTCCGTGACCTCTGCATTCGTGACTCCTGCATTCCGTGACCTCTTCACGCTTCGGTTCTGTTACCGGAAACAGAGTCCATAACCTCGAGTCTCTTCCTTTCATTAAGTAATTAATTAATATGTTTATTGTTGATAGTATTACAGGTATCTCCCCTTTTCTCCTTTATTTATTCAATCTATATTGTTAAGATTATTACAGATGTTCCTTGTCCCCCATTATCCCCCCCATTTGGTTCCTGCCCCCACACCAGGTCTTCACCACCCTATTGTTTGTGTCCATGGGCTATGCCTCTCTATGTATATAAAAGGCTCATATGCAAAGTGCCCCTTGGGAGTTCCACTGTGAGACCCGGAGTTCTATTGCTCACTGTAACATGTGCTGAACACCAGGGGGTGGTGCAGAACAGGGCAGGTGACCAGCGGCAGCAGCGGGCGCTGAGGGAACGAGGGAAGGAGGAGGTGGGGAGGGGGATGCTGGGGGGACTGTGTGGTGGCGGTGAGCAGGTGGTGAGGGAAGGAGGAGGCGGGGAGGCGGGGAACCTGATCAGCCTGATCACCGGCCAGGCCTAGGGACCCTGCCCGTGCATGAATTTTGTGCGCTGGGCCTCTAGTAAGTATGTAAGTTCTTCAGTTTATCTCTTCTCGTCCGCCGAGTCTCTTCCATTTAAAAAAGCTGATGCTTCTAGGTGATTTTAAATGTTAATTTGCATTTCTAATTGTATGGTGTGACTTATTTCACTTACATACTGTTCTATTCATGCTGGGCTTTGATTACGCCAAAGAACCCATGTAATGAGTATTACATCATTAAGGACACAGCCACTCTGGGAAGGAGCTGTGGTTTGTAGGTGGGGAAGCCGAGGCCCAGGGAAGGTGACTAGCCCGAGCCCAGGAGACGAGAGAGTAGGTTCTACTTTGAATCAGGTGAGAGGAGCCTGGATCACCTGCTCTGAATGGGGGTGCTGGGCCTCCGACCTTTTGTTCAGAGAAAAAACATGAATGTGTCTCTTGAAATGGCAAGACTGAATAGTTGAGACTTGATTCAAAGCTACAGATCACACACCAACTAAACCTTAACGATGTTAAAAGCTGTGCCCTTCATGGATCCCACCTGAACATCTGGCCGCAGGATTGCATTATTCCTGATGGGCCAGTTTAATTTCCATGATTTATCAGGATACGTTTCTCCATGTTAAAAGTATTAATTAGGACATAAATACAGAATCACTTTTGGGCAGTTATGGCATCAGAATCCACCGCTTTATAAACTAGGGTCAGGGGCTTCGGGGTGGGGCCTCTGCCGGGCACGCAGCAGGTTGGCCCGCAGCCGTGTGAGCAGAGGCACCTTATCCCTGGGCAGATGGGCTTTGCCAGGCTTCAAACTTCCACACGCACAGCCATGTCTGATGGCAGCGTCTTCGAGGGAAGTGGGGGCAAGTGCCAGGTGAAAGCAGCTTTCATATCAACTGACATGAAGGCAGTGCCCTCTCAGTAGGAACAGTGTGATGTTTTGATGACCACAGAAACACACTCTGTTACACTATTACTTCCTTCATGTTGTTGTTAATCCTCACCTGGGATATTTTTCCCACTGATTTTTAGAGAGAGTGGAAGGGAGGAAGGGAGGGAGAGAGAAAGAAAGACATTGATGGGAGAGGGATGACTGGTTGCCTCCTGCTGGCTCGGAGCAGGGATTGGATCTGCGATCGAGGTACGTGCCGTTGACCAAGAACCACACCCATGGCCCTTCAGTGGTCGGGCCTACACTCTAACCACGGAGCACACAGGCAGGTGCATTTGCTTGGTTTTGAATGGCTTTGCTAAGGTTGGAAGCCACGTGGGTTTATCATCATCATTATTCCTAACTAGAGGCCCGATGCACGAATTCTGCAAGAGTAGGCCTTCCTTCCCCTTGCTGCCTGCAATTTTGCTACTGTTATGAATTGTAATGTAAATATCTGATATGCAGGATGTATTTTCATTGTTACAAATTGAACATAATGAAAGCATAGTGATTAATCACAAAAACAATATGTAATTATATATGTGTTTTCTGATGGTCTTAGGCGACCCCTGTGAAAGGGTCGTTCGACCCCCAAAGGGGTCGCGGCCCACAGGTTGGCGACCCACAGGTTGAGAACCGCTGAAGGGAATGTACTACTGGTTCCTGTCCCTGGCGGTCATGCAGGAGGACCCAGGGCAGCTTGACTCCTCTGCACAGAGAAACCCCGACCCCAGGCACCCAGGGCAAGAGCCGCCTCTGAGAGTTTGGCTGCTGTGTTCCCCGCCATCAGAATCAACTTTCCCATAGATTAAAGGGTCCCTTTCTGCCAGCATCACCTTTAAAGGAATTAGGTGCAATTTACATATTTGAAGATGAATGTGGTGCAGCATACGTGTTTAATTAAGTGCTGCGCACACTGCCAGCAAGCCCGTCTCCATCTGCTTTAAATTAAATCACCTGTGTGACTAGGAAGACGTGTGTACACTTCTCTTTTTTTAGATCTTCCGGCTCAGAGGAGATAAATGCCGGGAGTGAAGGCCTTGCAGGGCGCTGTTTACTGCATGTGATTTGAACTGTGTGCGTGCCTGCGAGGATCTGAGGTTCCAGTGTGAGCGGCCCTGGGAGGTGGTGTCCGCGAGCGGAGGCTGCCACTTGGGGGGATTCCTGCTCCTTGTTTACGGTCAGGCACAGGGAGTTGTCTTTCCTGTGAGGACTAGGCTGGGGCTCCTTACTTTGCCCTGAACAGAACACACTCTGAAAGCCACTGACTGCAGACGTCTGCCATTTACAGGGTGTTGAGTCCCAGCATGGCCTCCCATGGCTGTGGCGGGGGGGGCACACACATTCCCTGAGAGGCACTACACATTCTCTAGCGGAAGCTCACGTCAGATTACAGTACAGTGTTTACTTCCCCCACCCCCCGGCCTTCAGAGCTGCCCCAGATGCTGCAGGCAACTGATTTTCATCTGAATTGAAAGAAAAAGATACAACTTAGATGGCATCAATAGTCAGCATTAGTCCTGAATAAATCCTTTTCAATAACTTCAATTATTCCTGATTTCCTATTGTGGCATTATTATTATTATTATTATTGGTTCTCTGTTGTTCTTTTTGTTCTTCTTTAATATTTTCTTGGTGTATTTGAGCTTTAGAATTGGAGAATGATTGAATATATGTAAAATGTATGTGTGCATGTTTATATAGACAGCTATGTCTCCGTGGGTGTGTATGAGATTGTGTGACTTATAAACATCACTCCCCTACTCCCCCTACCCCCACATCAAACCCAGAATCGCCTACTAAATACTTGGCCCGACTTTGTGGCTATATCTGTGAAACCCTGTTAACATCAGATGAGGCAAAGGAAAGCGGCCATGTTAATCGTGCCAAAGCGAATTAAAAACTGCCTTTGCTCAACAGTCAACTCGCCAACTAAACATTTCATGCGTTCTGTGTCATTCTGTGTACTTTGCTTTATAGTTGGCGTGCTCTGGGGCAGCCTTATATGGAAAAGGAGTAGGAATGAATAGAGTGAATTGTACTCAACTAATCCACAGCTTTTCTTATAGTCAATGGGATGTAAAGATAAAGTAACATAAGAATCACCTTTTAAGCACTCAAAATAACAATAAGCTGTATCATTGTGTTTATATTCAGGGACATTATATATGACTAGTGGCCCGGTGCACAAAATTCGTGCACATTAAAAGGGAATTAATTAGAGGAAATATTTTAATATTGCTATTTGCCCTTTCTCTATAATAGAAGTGTCAGAGATGAAAGAAAATTAGTAAAATGTATATGAAAATCTTCCTCCTGTCAGAGTCTGGGGCACGCTGCAGGACCCAGAGTCAAGTCCCTGCCCACCCGCGTATACCTTGAAATAGCATGAGACCCAGACCCAGCCGGCCCCACCCCCATTGGGTGAGATCCCGATCCGGCCGGCCCCACCCCTGTCAAGCCCCACCAGGTGAGGGGTGCAGCCTCAGGGCCCCTGTCAAGCCCCACTGGGTGAGGGGTGCAACCTCAGGGCCCCTGTCAAGCCCCGCTGGGTGAGGGGGGCACATCCTCAGGTCCCTGCTGACCACTCATTACAGGTCGTTACGGGAACCCTGCCTCTGCTGTGGGAGCAGACATCTTGTGATAGTGCGATGGAGTGATGGTCAATTTGCATATTACCTCTTTATTATATAGGATTATTATTAGGAGGGATTTATAATAAACTAGAGGCCCAACACATGAAATTTGTGCAAGAGTAGGCCTTCCTTCCCCCAGCTGCTGGCATCGGCTTCCCTCAGGCACCCGGGACCCTGGCTTCCCTTGCAGCCCCAGCTTCATGGGGAAGGTCATCCGGAAGGACGTCCGGTCTAATTAACATATTACACTTTTATTATTATAGATATGAAGTCAAATGGGCCGCGGTCCATGGGAGTCTGTCCATGTTCCATGGTCTCGTTGGTTTTTTTCACGCAGATCTACCCAAATCATGGCTCCGCCTCTCCACACGTGTGTCTGCCAGTTATTCCCGTGCTGGGCGGCTTCCTGCACCTAAGGTTCTGCTCCAGCTGTGGGACCCTCTGGGGTTCATTGCCTGCTTTGGTTTTCAGGGGGTCAGTTGGCGTTGAGTCGGGGAGTCATTGCTCTGGCCGTGGTGAGCCACTGTCACTGTGCCGTTCCCTGGCCAGACACAGGGAAGGGCAGCTCTGGCCACTTGCAAACTTGGGAATAAATGCACAGAGACACCGCGATCACAAGCTAAGGAGTGAATGTGTGTGGGCAGTGGAGTGAATCTCTCAGGAAAGACACAGATTAATGCCACTGGAGGGAGGAGGACCCCAAGGTGGGAGCAGTGCCATGTCGCTGCGGAGGCGAGACTACTGAGATCATGGCCTTGTCCAGGGTCACCAGCGGTGCAGGACGAGGCCTTCTTCTTTCGGTCTTTTTTAAAAAAATGTATTTTTTATTGATTTCAGAGAGGAAGGGAGAGGGAGAGAGAGATAGAAACATCAATGATGAGAGAGAACCATGGATCGGCTGCCTCCTGCACACCCCCCACTGGGGATGGAGCCCACACCCCAGGCCTGTGTCCTGACTGGGAATTGAACCCTGACCTCTGGGTTCATGGGTCGACACTCAACCACTGAGCCACACCAGCCGGGCTAGAACTTCTTCTTCCCACATTTCTTCTTCTGCTCTCTGCTCTGCAGGGTCAGTGGGAAATTGGTGGGATGTGGAGCGGTGATGGAGCCGCCCCAGCAGAGTGCAGAGCAGCCATGCAGAGGAGGTACCTGCAGTGATAGAGGCAAGAATAAGACACTAACTGGAGGGAAGGAGAGCTTCTCAGGGAGAAATGGTGGTAGTTTAGAGAGAAGGAGGGAAGAGGCTCTGTCTGAACGTGTCCTTATTGATCTTATGTCCAACATCAATGGGTGAAACAATATGAGGACAGGTAGCTGTTCACTAGTCATCTCAGGTACGTGAGCTGCGGGCGATGGCAGAGGACGGTCACCTGCCTGCCTTCAGCGAGAACCCTGCCGGCTCTGCTTCATCAGAAGCCCCGGCCCCGGTGGCTTCCTCGGAGTAAATTCCCACCCACCCGCCACTGCTCCTTGGATGTCAGTGTCCACTTCCCAGGCTGCACCTGGAGTCCAGCGCCATCTCTCCCCTCCGCCCCCCTCCCCCACTGTCACTCCATAGCCTTCCTGGTAGCTCCGCCCCCCAATCTCCTGAAGAAAGGCTCCCTTAGGCCTTTAACAACTCCTTCAGCTCGAAGTCCCTGTGGAATTCGGCAGGAGCCCATCACCCTGTCTGCAGTGTGAGGTCTGGACTGGGTGGGACCTGTCTCCAGCTCTCCCTCAGCTGCTGGCTGCCTTGGTCTGGACCACCCGGCCCCCAAAGGGCCGCCTCGGCTCATGGCCATGGCGGTGGGCTTCTCCAGGGAAATGATCCCAGAGGGAGATGGGAACCACAGTCTTTCTATAACCCGATCCTGAGAGTGGCTCACACGTCATGTGGCCATATTCTGGTTGGCACAGGCAAGGCCCGGGGCAGCTACAGTTCAGGGAGGTGGGTCAGAGAAGGTCAGGAGCCCAGGGGGAGGGATCCCGGGCCACCCTAGGTGCTCAGTGCCGTGCGGGTCGGTGGGTAGCTCTGCACTGCAGCTGAGTCCCCCTGAGCTGGCACTGCTGATCCCTGGTCTGTGGTTTGTGCCACGTGAAGGAGACGTGTGTGTGTATTGCGCCTGGAGGCTGCGTGAGCTAGACTGGCGTGCCCAGTTTGGGAGCCACTAAGCGCGATCACTATTTAGACTTAAATTGTATTTAAAATTAAATTGAATTTGCCTGACTGGTGTGGCTCAGTGGTTGAGCATTGACCTATGAACCAGGAGGTCACAGTTTGATTCCTGGTCAGGGTTGTGGGCTCAATCCCCAGTAGGGGGCGTGCAGGAGGCAGCCAATTGATTGACGTTTCTCTCTCACCGATTTTCCGTCTCTCCATCCCTCTCCCTTCCTCTCTTTCTGAAAAATCAATAGGAATATATTTTTTTAAAATTAAATTGAATTTATTAATGTTCTCAATCGCATTAGCTGTCTTTCCCATGCTCCGTAGGCGCCGGGGCCCGGGCTCCTGTCTCACAGCAGCGACGGAGCAGCCACAGGTTCCTGTGACAATGGAGAGCGCTGGCGAGGCCTGGTGGCCGGTTCCGGTGTGATACGATAGTTCTCAGGGAGCAGCTCTTTCTTACAAAGGCACATGCACATCCCCCATGCTCTTCTGTTCCTACCTCAGGTAGCTGCTCACCTGGTAACGGGATTTGCATGATAAACTGTCCCTGATGAACCTGTTCCCGAGAGGGGGCATTAAACAATGCGCATTGCTTTTCCTTTTATTTGGAAACATTATCTATTTTGTTGGTGGTATTAAGCTCTGATATTCAAATGCAGAATGCTGATTATTATATTATGCGGAAAAGAACACAACATCTAGTGTATTGCACGCAACATAATTTATGTAAAAACATGCAGACAATTGCACTCAAGTATTGATGTAAGTAATGAGAGAATCACACATAATGGGCATTTTTTAATAAACCGAGATTTAGTTGATTTGTCTTATGAATGAAGTTACTCAAGCAAATTGGATTGTGAGCACACACACACAAAGAGGATAAATTAAAGAGATGGAAATCTCAGAAGCTCAGCTCAGATATGCCAGGACCAGCAACCAACTTGGCTGCAAATGTTCTACCCATTTGTCTGCGTAGGAAAGAATGGGCCACTCTGGGGAATTCTTTTAAGTGAGGATGTACTTAGTGGCAAGGTGTCACTCCATATCCAAACGTTATTGGACACTTTGAATGTGTCCCCTAAAGTGACTGTGGGTGCAAAGCTTGATCAGATACATGTCTGTTCTTACGATCTCTGGCCTCAGAAGTGGGGGTGAGTCGTGCAGAAAAATGATTGCAGTGCAAATGAGCAAGTAAGTAGTGCAGCCAGATTTTTATATTATACTAGAGGCCCAGCATGCAAAATTGCGCGAGACCCAGACCCGCCGCGCCCGCGGGATCCATCAATGCACCTCCTGGTGAATGGTCGTTTGGTCGTTATGGCATTACAGCATTACGGTCGCTGGCTTTTTATAATATAGATAAACTCAAGGAGGGCAAGGAATTTGACCTTTTACTATCATAATGCTGACACCTGGAAAAGAGCCAGGCATGGAGTCCACATTCAACAAATGCAAGGTGAGCCTGGCCATGGTGGCTCAGTGGTTGAGCATCCACCCATGAACCAGGAGGTCACGGTTCGATTCCTGGTCAGGGCACATGCCCGGGTTGAGGGCTCCATCCCTAATAGGGAGCGTGCAGGAGGCAGCCGATCCATGATTCTCATCATTGATGTTTCTCTCTCTCTCTCCCTCTGCCTTCCTCTTTGAAATCAATAAAAAATGTATTTAAAAAAACAAATAAATGCCAGGCGAGTGAGTGAGGTGGGGAATCTGCACGGACTGAGGTAAAGTCAGCTGGGAGGAGGGGGTAGACTCGAAGGGGCTGGACATGCTGGACCCGTGGGCGGCTGGAGCCCAGGCGGCGAGCACAGGCGTGTGGAGCCCGAGGCTCTGTCTGCAGAGAAGGGTGTGGTGCAGGTAGAGGCAGGGGGAGTGGAGAGGAATAGAGCACTGGGGACCGAGAGGTGGGTGGTGCCCATCACAGGAGAGGGCCGCGTGCCACGCTGACGCGAGTGAACTTGAACTCAGGTCCGCAGCATAGCCCTGGGATGAGGACTTTCCCTAACAGCTGATACAGACAGTGCCAGGCACAGACGAGAGGGCGATGTGAGTGCATTCTGGGGAAAAGGACGGGAACAGGTGGGGAGGCAAGCTGCGTTAGAAACACGCAGATGGTGGCAGACCTCCGTCCTTCCCAAGCAGGACGGCCGGGAGCTGTGTCCCCGCTGCCTCCACCTACAGCACAGCGGCTGGAAGCACATGGAAACGCACTTCTCCTGTGGCCCCCGCCTCCCCAGCCTCCTCCCCTGAGCGGTGTGCTAGGCTAGTGCTCCCCCGGATCTGTGCTGTGGGGGCCGCGTGAGGAGGGGCCCTGAGTTGCGTGGATGCCCACGTTCCCTCTTGGTTTCCCTGAGGTGGCAGAGGTCTCCTCTCACCGCCGCCCTCGTTCCCCTCACGGGGCAGGAGGAGCCTTAGGCCCAGAAAGCAGCCGTGTGTAACCTGTCGCTCGAGCTGCAGAGACATGCTCCGTTCTCGGGTTGGCTTACATCTCGTTTCTCACAAATCGTCTGAATGGAGTGAAGCACCTGCGTTAAGAGGGAGCGCGTTTCCCCGTCTGTCGCTGAAATGCAAGTGGCAGAGGGAGGCGGGGGAGAGGGTGGCGGAGGATAAGGCGGAGGCGGCACTAAGCCCAGGTGGCGTGGGGCCCTGAGGGGAGGGGAGCGCCTCTGCTGTCCCTTCACGGATGGAGGTCCTGGCAACGGTGATGAGTGGGGGGGGGGGGAGGGTGAGGGGGGGGGGGGGGGGGGCTCCTGGAGGGAGGAGGTGACCAGTACAACGAAGGGCAGGAGGGTGGACATTGGTCATGGGCTGAGCAACACTGCAGTGGCCCGACCCCAGCAAGCCGTGCTGAGAGGATAGGGCCTGGGGCGGCCATTTAGGGGGAAATGAAAGAGGATCGTCTTTGTTGTACAGGAAAGAGGGGGAGTGGCGTTTCGCTGGAGGAGGAAGTGAGGTCACGGGCATTCCTGTTCACTGTTTTGTTGCATTTGCAACACCCAAGGGCGTGGTGCCCCAGGGATGTGTGTCCTAGAGACACAACATGGACCCCGTGTCTCCTCAGAGCTCCGCTTCTCTCCCCTTTGATTGGCCGCTGGGTTCTGGGTCTATAACCGGTGTTAAGCCAGCCTTCCAGTGGAGGCCCCTTTTGGGTCACTTTTACTACATAACCATTTAAAACACAGAACTCTGCAATGTGTCACCGAATTTCTAAGACATGGAATACTCTCAATTACAGTCGGTCCTTTGAACCAAGAACGTTCCTCATTTTAAGCGGGCCCTGTGGCCAGTATCCTTTCTCCTTGGCCAGCCTACATCTTCCACACAGGTTCCTGACCTCAGCCCTCCGCACACTCCTCTCCCGTCCACGTATCGTTACGTGGTGGGACAGTGGCTGTTCATGTCCGGGGGAAGCAGGCTTTGCAGCAGGCCAGAGGCATCTGAGTCAGTCTCAGAGAACCTGGTAGACTTGCTTTCCTGGACCCAGCCTCTCTGTCACCCCGTGGTGCGACCCAGCATTTGCATTACATTAATCTCCTGATCTGTGATGCTTTCCGACAGTTTCTTATTGAGATTGGAGTTACCTGGCAACCTTACAAAGCCTTATTTGGAGACCTCTGGCACCCACGAAAGGCTGTTTTTTACAGAAACTAGCAAGGTATTAAGTAGAGAGAGAATGTGATTTATGGACCCACGGTCTCCGAGCTGCTACAAGAACCCAATTTTCTGCCATGCAAAGAAAATCTTTTCCGAAAATTAGAGCTTCAGCAATTCCGAGCACAGGTCCTCTGGAAAAAGCTCTCCCCTCCGCTGCTTCAGAAGGAGACGGAGACAAAGTGATGCCTGAGCCCCACCGTGGGCTGTGCGTGAACTGAAGTGTTTGACGTTTATATCCTCCTGCTTCAAGAGTGACCTCTCCTCTCTCCTTTCCGCTTCCTAACACGCACCCGCCTTTCTGTGGTGAAAACAGAGAACGGCATAACCCCCACGGGTGGCTGGAGAGAGGACGCTCCCTCCAGAAGGATGCTCTCCAGGGTCCAAGCAGACACCTCTGTCGGCCGAGCACTGGAAATGGGATCCGTGTGTCCGAGGAGCTACATTTTAAATGTTATTTCATTTTAATGAAGATTAATTCAAATTTTATGAATATACAGAGGCCCAGGTGCATGAAATTCATGCGGGGGGGGGGGGGGTCCAATCTGGGACCCCTTGGGGGATGTCTGACTGCCAGTTTAGGCCCAATCTCAGACATCCCTCTCATAATCCTAGACCACTGGCTCCTAATCGCTTACCTGCCTGCCTGCCTGGTCACCCCTAACTGCCCCCCCACCTGCTGGCCTGATCGCCCCTCACTGCCTCTGCATGCTGGCGTGATTGCCCCTAACTGCCCCCCTGACGGCCTGGTTGCCTCTAACTGCCCCCCCACTGCCAGCCAGGTAGCCCCCAATTGCCCCCTCCCTGCCTAC
>NW_005370495.1:1076606-1080023 GCF_000412655.1 Myotis brandtii | reverse complement strand
TCATGGCCCCTCACCCCGCCAGCCTGGTCGCCCCATGCAGCCTGCTGTTCAGTCATTTGGTCATCCCTCACTAACGCCCCTGCCGACCTGTTGTAGGCAGCCATCTTGGGAGGGTGTGATGGTCAATTTGCATATCACCTCTTTATTATATAGGATCTTTGGATGTTGTATCTCTACCATTTTTATTCCTTTTGCTCAAAATTTCTGTTTCTCTAACTGCTCTCAAACATCAAATAATTTGACTATATCTTAACATATTTTCTTCTAAAATGCTATATTAATTCATTAAAGTCATAATAATTTTTGAAGTTTAAATTTTATGCCGAAACCGGTTTGGCTCAGTGGATAGGGCTTCGGCCTGCGGACTGGAAGGTCCCGGGTTCGATTCCGGTCAAGGGCACGTACCTGGGTTGTGGGCACATCCCCAGTGGGAGATGTGCAGGAGGCAGCTGATCGATGTTTCTCTCTCATCGATGTTTCTGACTCTCTATCTCTCTCCCTTCCTCTCTGTAAAAAAAATCAATAAAAAAAATAAAATATAAATTTTAGAATGTAACATGATATAATAAAATTTAAAAATGATTCTTTTTCATAGGTTAGTTGAAATGTTTTGTTTATTTTTTGTTCTGTTTTTGTTTTATATATGTTTTAGTGAAGTTACTCGGGTAACCTTGGTTAATAGCTGTATGAAGTCCAGATGGCAGCCTTATAATCCACCTCCTCATACTCCACCGTGCGCACCCACCACGGGCCCTGTCTCCGGCTGTCACCAAAGACTGGGCCCCTTTACCCCCTTTCGGCAATTTTGTTAGATTTCAAGAATCAAAACTGTTCATCCACCTGGTTTAAAACTTTTTGTAAATACTGAATTCACCTTTCCGGTCACTTATTCATGTCTCATCAATTATGCTACAAAGGCTGACTATTAAGTTAGCACTGAAAACATTTGTAGATCTAAATTTACTTAAGAAAAATAAGAAATAAGATTGTATTTGGTGTCACGTCCATCCATTAAACTCTGCCGAGTTTTCTTAAGCAAACTTTATCAGTAGAAAATCTCCTACCGTTCACTGAGGGATGTTTCTTAGATGAATGCTGCTCAAGTAACAATTAAAAAGCACACATCAGACTCGGGCGGAAAATGGACTCAAAGCAGCACTGAAGCTAATCATGATGAGTTCCCAGGCTGAGTTCATTTAGGGTCATTTTCCAAGTGTCACTTCAGTGTTTCAGTGTTGCCTTAACGCTCACTTGTTCATCAAGGTGGACATTAAAGACAGTTGCTCAGCTGAGCGGAGTCGTGTGCAGACATATGATGGACAATCAACGTGCCGGATGCCACATAAAGAAGCCGCTTCCCAGGCACGGCCGAGCCATAGTGACCGGATATTTAACTGGGAGGAGTATAAGCTGGTGACGTCCTGATGCGGAGAGCCACTGTCACATCTTCTAAAATGAAGGTCGAAGGAATAAATCTATAAAGATACACGGTGAGGCATCTCAGAAGGAATAGGTAAAAGCCAGGAACACGTGTCTGTTGGACATTGATCATGACTGTGATTGGATTGCTTGGTCCTCCTATCGGAACCAGTAAAACATTACGCCCGCAGTGTTTTCATACCCTGCACTACAGATTGTGTCTGCAGCGTGGGAATCGTTCGCATGGTGTTGTTTTAGTTGGAAGGAACGTGTTAAAACGTTGATGTTTCAGAGTCAGGGGTGTATCCAGATGTGACCTCTGGGGATGGGTCCCCACAGGAGACCAGGCCCATTGGGAGGAGGCCACCCACATGGTGACTCAGCTTGAATTTGTTCCTTTTCTTTGGGCTCAACCACTGCAGGGCCTAGAGTGAGCCATCGAACACTTTCTCGGTTTCAATTTTCTCTTCTCCAAAGTGGAGGAGGAATGAGAAGGTGACCTCCAGGCTTCCTGCTGATCGTGGCGAAGAGCCTACACCAGTGATGGCGAACCTATGACACGCGCAGAGGTGACTTTTGGTTGATTTTTCTTTGTTAAATGGCATTTAAATATATAAAATAAATATCAAAAGTATAAATCTTTGTTTTACTATGGTTGCAAATATCAAAAAAATTCTATAGGTGACACGGCACCAGAGTTAAGTTAGGGTTTTTCAAAATGCTGACACGCCGAGCTCAAAAGGTTCGCCATCACTGGCCTACACGCTCACAGCCAGGGCGACGCGGGCGCGGTCCGGTCCTCATCTGTCACTTGGTGGTCATGTAACCTGGAACGTGACGTCACCTGGCCGAGACCCAGACCACGGCAGTGTTCCTAGTGCCCGCCCTACGGGGCTTGGGGGGGATTGAGTGAGACGCGGGAAGTGCCGCCCTGCAAGCGCCCCTCAGGCCTAACTCTCGTCACGTGGGTCACAGGTTGTCCTCCACGCTGGGGGCATTCCTTGGAGCCCGGGGGGTGGGGGGGGTGTCAGTCTCCAGGCTGGGCTGCGGTTGCCTTAAATGGGAAGAGAAAAGGGAAAGGAGTGAGCTTTCTAAGGAACGACAAACACTTTTAAATATAGATATTGATGTCAGAGAGGAAGGGAGGGGGGAGAGAGAGAAACATCAAGGATGAGAGAAGCATGGACTGGCTGCCTCCTGCACATCCCACGCTGGGGATGGAGCCTGCAACCCGGGCCTGTGCCCCGACCAGGACTGGAACCATGATCTTCTGGTTCATGGGTCGATGCTCAACCACTGAGCCACGCCGGCCGGGTGGGAAGGGCGAATACTTGAGTTGCCATGGTATTTGCACAGAATGGTTGATCTTACAAACACATCTGATGGTGTGCGTGGTCACCGAGTGATTCGCCGTTTCCTCAGTGGGACCTCTGCAGAGCCTCCGTGCCAGGCAGCATCTGTAACCGACGTCCTGGCCTTTCTTCGCTTCCCGGGCCGAGACCGTGCCACTAGCCCTGGTCAAGTGAGACGTCCATGAGCCGGGGACTGACGGCGTTCAGCCCAGGCTGTGGAGCATCACTGCCACTCCCCGTGGACTCAGAAACGTCCGGCCTGGAGGGAATGTTTATAACAATGTATTTGAGCCAAACGGCTCACCTGGAAGGAGAGCTCACCCGGCGGAGGAAAGAGCTTCAGGAAATGACAGTTTGCAGCTCCTTTTATGCTTGTGAGATGAAGGATGAAGGAGGTGGCAGGAGGGAGGGGAGGGCAGGGCAGGTGGGACTCTGTGCTCTCAGAGTGGTTGTGGCTGATTTCAAAGGTGTGTTACCTCCATGCTGGGCCCAGTGGGTGGGGCCTGCTTATGGCCTTTTACTGAGTTACCTGCCTGGGGCCTCACGACTCACCGGGACCTGCCCCACTGGGAATTTTATTTTATTATTTTTAAAATATATTTTATTGATTTTTACAGAGAGGAAGGGAGAGGGATAGAGAGTCAGA
>NW_005370495.1:1072797-1076563 GCF_000412655.1 Myotis brandtii | reverse complement strand
CCCCCCACTGGGAATGTGCCCGAAACCAAGGTACATGCCCTTGACCAGAATTGAACCTGGGACCTTTCAGTCCGCAGGCCAGTGATCTATCCATTGAGCCAAACCAGTCAGGGCTGGGAATTTTATTTTTGTTACTTCTCACCCGAGGATATCTTCCTATTGGTTTTTAGAGAGAGTGGAAGAGAGAGGGAAAGACAGAGAGAAACATCGATGTGAGAGAGACGCACCGATTGTCTGCCTCCTGCTCGAGCCCTGACCAGGTCCTGGGCCGGGGAGGAACCTGCAACTGAGGTACGTACCCTTGACCGGAATCGAACCCAGGACCCTTTGGTCGCAGGCTGATACTCTATCCACTGAGCCACACTGGCCAGGGCCCCCAGCGAGAATGTATGGTCAGATGGGTACCATTGTAATTACCTTAGTTATGAATAACAGGAAAGGGATAGAGGAAAGGCCACATGTTACAGCCTGTCATTCGGGCAGCTTCGCCAGGAGGCTAGTGCTTTTCACAGCCACCTGTCTGCCTGTTCCCCACAGATGGCTGGCGGGAGGGACTGGGCAGGGAGGCGATGAGACACAGACGCAGGTCCCGTGAAGTCAGGGTGATGTCAGTCGGTACTTGTCTGTCAGTCACACCTGGGAGCAGGTCAGTGACCAGAACGGGCGTGGCCGAGGCAAGCTGGGGAAGGGTTGGGATGTTTAGTTCCCTGAACAAAGCAAGCCGTCCTCTTGCTCTTGTGCTTTCATTGCTCTTGGTTCTTCTTCTGCTCTTGGGACTAATTGCTCAGGACACCCTCTCCTGTGTCCACCCACGTGGCCCCCACCATGCAGACCCACACACAGTGGACTGGTGGACTGTCACCAGCCCGATGCGGAACGGGAACTCTGGACACGGGCTGTGCCTCGAGCTCTCCTGAGACCCTGGCTGCACGTCTTCTATGGACACACACCACTGAGCCACACCAGCCGGCTGGAAGCCGTTTCTTAACTTGGAAATTAGGAAGTCACAATACAACCCTTTCTTATTGCACAGGGAGAAGACGAACAATTGGAGTAAGCCCAGCCGAGTGGCTCAGTGGCTGAGCATCAGCCTGTGAACCAGGAGGTCAGGGTTCGATTCCCCGTCAGGGCACCTGCCCGGGTTGTGGGCTCAATCCCCAGTGGGGGGCCTGCAGGAGGCAGCCGATCCATGATTTTCTCTCATCATTGATGTTTCTCTCTCTCTCTCTCTCCCTTCCTCTCTGAAATGAATAAAAATGTATTAAAAACAATCGGAGAGAGAGTATAAAAAGCACAAAGGATCTTTTGAACATACCAAGTAGGAGGAAGAGGCAGTCCCAGATGGCATCCCGAGGGTGACTGCGGAGAGCTTTATCAGCACCCCTGCCTTTGCCTTACTCTCCCTCTGCCTTCCTCTCTGAAATGAATAAAAATGCATTAAAAACAATTGGAGAGAGAGTATAAAAAGCGCAAAGGATCTTTTGAACATACCAAGTGGGAGGAAGAGACAGTCCCAGATGGCATCCCGGGGGCTTTATCAGCACCCCTGCCTTCGCCTCATCCCCTTTCCTGGAGACAGGCAAGCGTGGCCTTTGCAAAACCCTGTGGAGCCTGTGCAGGGGGCAGAGAGGGGGCGGGGAGCGTCTTTAGTGCCATCACCGTTTTAGTGCTAATTAAACTGCCAGGAAAAGCGGAGGGTGTGCTGTGGCCATGGGAAGCCTGGCCTCCCCCCGCCACCCGCCAGCCCCCCTCGCCTCACGGACCTGCCTCTGGGTGTGCGGCCTGAGTCCCAGGGCCAGCGTTCATCACGCTCTGATAATCCAGAGCTCGGCCGCCCCATCTGTGAGCAGCCTCTGCACTCATCCCGGGAACTGGGCCGCGGGTCCGACTTCATTAGGCTCCGTGATGAACACCCGCAGACCGACCGCGGGCTCCGTGACAAGATGTGCCATTTCGGGCACCTGGGGCCGGTGCTCCTTCCCAGTGCATCCCTGCCGGGATCGGGGACACGGAGGGCTCCGAACGGCACTTTTTTTCTTCTTGCCCTATTTTCAAAGCTCTCACTTAATTTGCAGCCCTGCCTGTTACCATTTGCGGTTCTTAGGACACAGCGTGGAGTGCAGAGCGGGTGGCGGGAGCGGCCGGGAGGATGCCTGTAACTTGATCAGCCTCCGCCCCCGATGGGAAATTAGCTGGCGATCCCGCCGGGGCTGGACCGTGCGCTGTGAAGGAGCCAGTCGGGAGGGCAGAGCCGTCAAAACGTGTCTTTATTTGCAAAAGGATATTAACAGATAAAGCCTTCATTACGGGACACGGCGAGAGATTAGTTATTTCTTAACCATTTAAGCTTTGCCTCGGAGACTGGCATGTCCTAGCAGAGGAACTAGCGGAACATGATTATCAGTCATATGTTCATGTCCCGAGCAAGGTCCCTGCCAGGCGGGGGCAACTTCTCATTGGAAAAATGAAGCAATTGCCAGGCTGCGTGGCTCCCTGGTTGAGCGCCGACCTATGAGCCAGGAGGTCACGGTTCGATGCCCAATCAGGGCACAGGCCTGGTTTTCAGGCTCGATCCCCAGTGTGGGGCGTGCAGGAGGCAGCCGATCAATGATTCTCTCTCAGCTTTGATGTTTCTCTCTCCCGTCCTCTCTGAAATTAATAAAAATATATTTTTAAAAATAAAAATAAATAAAAAGTGAAGCACTGGGATAGGCCCATGTCTCGCTTATAGGAACAGAAAGAACTCCGGTGGGGCGTGCAGAGGCAGCCGATCAATGATTCTCTCTCAGCTTTGATGTTTCTCTCTCCCGTCCTCTCTGAAATTAATAAAAATATATTTTTAAAAATAAAAATAAATAAAAAGTGAAGCACTGGGATAGGCCCATGTCTCGCTTATAGGAACAGAAAGAACTCCGTTTCTAGAACATTCCGCTCATGTTCCCAGTTCCTGCAGCCGGGCCCGGGGCCTGGGGAAAGGGCCGGCAGTTGTCCTGAGCTTGTCGCATGGAGATAAGTGTGTCCGTGTGACTCCCAGGGGCAGCCAGCGGGATGATGGCCGGTGACTGCTGCCCACGGACAGACACGGACCAGCTGTGATTTGAGGAACGTGCTCCTTGCAGGAGCTCGAGGCAGGGGGACGCCCGCAGTGAGCACAGGGTGTGGGCTGGGCGGCGTCACGTGGTGGATGCTGAGGGTGGAAATGGCCCTATGGCCCCGCCGACATGGCTCAGTGGTTGAGCTTTGACCTATGAACCAGGAGGTCAGGGTTCCATTCCCGGTCAGGGCACAGGCCTGGGTTGTGGGCTCAATTCCCAGTGTGGGGCGTGCAGGAGGCAGCCGCTCCGTGATTCTCTGTCATCACTGATGTTTCTCTCTCTCCCTCTCCCTTCCTCTCTGACATCAATAAAAACATATTTAAAAAGAGCCCTATGTGCCCGGTGGGCCTGTTACGAAAGGACCGACGCCCAGCTGGCTCACCCCCTGCCGCGAGGTACCTCGGTTTCTCCCCTGTGCTGTGTAACCTTCCCAGTTACAATCCCTAAAAAGTTCCCTTTACTCACCTTCTCACCGGCAGCCACAGGCATCTTTGAGCTGCAGCCGGCGGGGTTCTGTGTCATCGTCCATCCCGCTTCCCTCCATGGCTGCCCGCTGACCCCATCACAGGCCTGTTTACCCAATCGCAGGCCCGTTTACCCGATCGCAGGCCCATTGACCCGATCACAGGCCCGTTTACCGGATCGCAGGCCCGTTGACCCGATCGCAGGCC
>NW_005370495.1:1043034-1072301 GCF_000412655.1 Myotis brandtii | reverse complement strand
ACCCGATCGCAGGCCCGTTTACCCGATCGCAGGGGTGCCTGGTGTTTGCCGCTAAGTCCAGCAAAGCTCCGAGCGGTAGGTCACCAGCCATCACCATGGACCTGGGCAGCCTGCACAGCCACGGTCACACTCCTGGTTTACAGAGAGAAGGACTCCACTAAGTGGGCATTTTAATGGCAAATTCTCAGCTGCCCTTCCCTTCTCTGTGGCCAGGCGGCCTGTGCCCCTGGCGGCCCCAGGGGCACTCTGGCCAGCTCCCTGGGTGCTCTGGCCGAGGGCAGTGAGAACATATTTCTGCTGAAACACAGCATCTCTAAGTGGTTTGCCCTTTAGGGTCTGTCAGTCCCCGGGGTGAGGAGGTCGCTGGCTCTGCAGCTGAAAGCCTGCTGTGCCCCCTCCTGGCAGGACCCCAGTGGGGCTGCGGTTGGGTTCCGGGAGCATCGAAGGGCAGTCCTGCCACCAGTAGAGCTGGCGCTCGCCGAGGGCTTCGGTCAGGATCACATAGCTCGCTCCGTCCGAGGAAGCATCCTGAATGTCTGTGAAGTGTGTTTTCTTTGCAATTGTATGGAAATAACTGCTAACCTCGCTGAAAGCTCTGAAGTTATTACCTAATATTTTTATTAGATCAGGTGTTGCCTGTATATGGATGGGAGCTGCACTGGTTTTTCTTTAAAAATTCAATGAATCTGAGCTTTCTTTCCATTTCCCTCTGGAACGAGGAAAAGTGAACGGTAGGTTTTCTGACCCAGGCACTGGCACAGGTGGTGCGGGGGTCAAGCCTCAGTGAATGCTCACGTTTGGAAGGTGTAGGCACAGCGTGCGCACGTGTGACCTGGGCCCCAGGCGCCAGGCCAGGCCGAGGGGTCTCATTTCCGTGACGCACACATGGTGCTGCCCTGGCCATCGGAGACGCCGCCTGGTCTTCCCCCAGCGAGAGGCACATGGCCCCAGTGGTCATAGGGCTTCACGTCATGAAGGTCACACACAGAGGAGTGGCCAGGACTGACCCCAGGTGCACACACAGAGCCTAGTTTCAGACACACCGTCTACGCGCGACTCTACCACACTCAGGGTTAGAGTGTCCAGAGAAAGGAGCCAGGAGGACGTGGGTCTGTATGTGTGTCTGTGTGTAAGTGTGTCCGTGTAAGTGTATGTGTCTGTGTCTATGTGTGTATGTGTCTCTCTGTGTGTGCATGTGTGTGTGCATGTGTGTGTATGTGTCTGTGTGGAAGTGTATATGTGTCTCTGTGTGTACATGTATGTGTCTGTGTCTAACTGTGTACAAATGTATGTGTGTATGTGTGTGTTTGAAGGTATGTGTGCATCTCTGTGTGTGTCTGTGTGTATATGTGTGTGCATCTTTGTGTGTATGTGTCCCTCTATGTACATGTGCATGTGCATCTGACTGGAAGTGTGCATGTGTATGTCTGCGTGTGCATGTGCATGTGTGTGTGTGAAATGTGTTTGTGCGTGTGCATATGTGTGTGAAATGTGTTTGTGCGTGTACATGTGTGTGAAATGTGTTTGTGCGCGTACATGTGTGTGTGAAATGTGTTTGTGCGTGTACATGTGTGTGTGAAATGTGTTTGTGCGTGTACATGTGTGTGTGAAATGTGTTTGTGCGTGTACATGTGTGTGTGTGAAATGTGTTTGTGCGTGTACATGTGCACATGAGCAGAATGAGGACTGGCTCAGGTGACTGTGGAGGCTGAGGAGCCCAGGATTGCCGTCCACGAGCTGGGCCAGCAGGGCTGAGCCTGGTTCGTTTCAGTACAAGGCGGGGCCCAGGGAGGTGCTGGCGTGCCTGCGGGCGAGGGCAGGGGGAGGAGACAGGGCGTCTGGGCTCCAATCGTGGATGGGGAGGGGCGAGCGCTCCTCCCTCCACGTTGGCCCATTCGGGTCCTGGCAGCCGATGCCGTCCCCTCCCTGGGCGGGGTCGGCTCCACTGAGGCCCCAATCCACCACTCACCTCACCCAGAAACGCCCTCCTGACACCCTGAAGCCATTTGACCTGGGCGCCCCACGGCCAGGCAGGAGGCCCCATGAAGGATGCCTCACACCTGCCACCTGCTCTCCATGCACCGGACAGGCCCTTCCCATGTGCCCTAGGCCCGTGGTCGGCAAACTGCGGCTCTCGAGCCACATGCGGCTCTTTGGCCCCTTGAGTGTGGCTCTTCCTAAGCCTTAGGAGTACCCTAATTCAGTTAATAACCATGCACCTACCTATATAGTTTAAGTTTAAAAAATTTGGCTCTCAAAAGAAATTTCAATCATTGTACTGTTGATATTTGGCTGTGTTGACTAATGAGTTTGCTGACCACTGCCCTAGGCTGTGCCCTGGGAGCGGCTCAGCCTGAGAAGAATGACAGCCCCGGGTCCCGGCGGCTGGTCAGTGTCCCGGACGGAGACGTGTGCGTGGTGTTTAGTGCTCGGATCTGTATCTCACCCTTAGGTTAGGCCGCGCAGTAAACCTTCCGGGACCTGCCTACATCACGACGCTCTGTGACCACCCGTTCTCCACCCGTAAAGGCCACGACGATGCTAAATATGTTAGAGAAACAACGAGTTCCCAGCGAGCCGGCGCTCAGGGTGATTGCAGACCAGCCGCCCGGTGCAGGCTGCACCGATGACTCACTCGGTTATTATTGTCGCTGCTGTTCCTCAGGAGAACGCTTATAAATCCCTGAGAAAATGCCAGAGAAGGCGACTTCGGTTTCTTTTTTCTGAGTGGAAAGCAGAGAGGAGGTGTTTCCTTTAGAGAAAGTGAGGACCTCCTATCGGCCAGCCAGTGTGGCCGCCTCTCCTGTCCGTACAGAAGTGGCGTCCAGGCTCCGGACTCTCCCTCGCTGACGGAGCCCAAGGCCCATGCACTGCCCCGGGGGCCAAGGTCATGCCCTCGCGCCCCATCCGTGTCTGCGCGCAGCTCCCTGGCAGACAGGGTTTGGCGCTGCTCTTCCTGCCGCCCACCTACCCGGCCTTGTCCCTCCTCCTGCACCCCAAGGAGGCTCTAGACCAACGGTTCTCAACCTGAGGGTCGAGACCCCTTTGGGGGTCAAACGACCCTTTCACAGGGGTCGCCTAAGACCATCGGAAAACACATATATAATTACATATTGTTTTTGTGATTAATCACTATGCTTTAATTATGTTCAATTTGTAACAATGAAAATACATCCTGCATATCAGATATTTACATGACGATTCATAACAGTAGCAAAATTACAGTTATGAAGTAGCAACGAAAATAATTTTATAGTTGGGGGTGACCACAACATGAGGAACTGTATTGAAGGGTCGAGGCATTAGGAAGGTTGAGAACCACTGCTCTAGACGGCGGGAAAGACCGTGAACAGATCTGTGCAGGTCCCTCCCATGTCCATGTCCAGGGAGGTGGGGCTCAGAGGCTCCCGGGGGGCCCCCCAGGACAGAAGCCCCAGGAGAGCACATCAGGGCTGTCCTCCGCCTCTTCTCACCGTGAGTGACGGGGGGAGGTGGGTGGCGATTCGGAGAATCTAACCCGACTGGAGGGCAGAGACGGATGCGAAGGCTGGAGACGCGTGTGCCCGTCCAAGTCAGAGGGACCCTGCTCACAACTTGAGGACAAAACAGGAAAGAGAAATGAAGTTATGAAGGGCGGGAATCAGCGTGTGAAGGGTCGGGATCATCAAAATGCGACGGAACAGGAAGACAGAACAGCAAGCGCATCTCTCCACGTGGCCCACAGCCCGCATCCCACCGGCAGACAACCCGTGAGGACAGCGAGGGCTCTACCCAAAACTCGAGGACTGCGAAGTCGACAGAAGGTAAACCTCCGCTAAACTCTGGATCGTTTCACCCGCATTAACAACGGGCCTTGCTTTATCTTAGAATAAAACCATTTCCACAGACGTTACGTGTCTGCCTGGCGCCACCTGACCAGCTCGTTGGTGGCTGAAAGGGGCAGAGGATTTCTTTCCGGAAGGTCACCATGCAAAACTGAAAAAGCTAGAAATACTTTCAAGTTCTGCAAAGTGAAGCTGTGACCCAGAGGACGAGTTCACGCAGCCGGCGGGGAGCAGGGCTGAGCACAGCATGGCTCCCGCCCGTTACCCGGAGGGTCCCGGCACCAGAGCTGTGCACACACTCGGCTTCACCATCCACCTTCCCGGCCGTTTCCCCCACGGCCGCCCCAGGAGAGGGCACGGATATTCCAAGACTCTGCTGCTGTCACGGATCCATTTTATTGGTAATTGAGGTGGAACTGAACCCTGCGTCTTGATTGGAGAACTCTTTTCGTTCAATCGCTTTGAAAATGCTTAGGCATCTGACATGTTCTGTCTCTGATGAAAATACTTCAACAAATGACCTCAAAATCATTGCTCTTCTTTGTTTTTATGTTTCATCAGCCACAGATCGTATTAGCAAACGATCGAGGGTGAAACAGCATGGCTCCTTTAAAAATAACTCATCGTCCCGTGTTGGACGGGGCCCGGTGCACGAATCCGTGCACCTTGAAAGGAACTGTGCGCCTCGAGGCTGCGGTGGGCACAGGGGCAGGTCTCAGCACATCCTCCGCACCCCGGTCTGGCCCCTCCTGCTGCAGCCGCCCCCCCCCCCCCGTCCCCTGTCTGCCTGCAGAGCCGCTGCTCACACCCACTGACAGTTCGGAGCAATTGGGGCTGGCACCAGCAGCAGGTGCGAGCGGGGTGGTGCCAGCAGCAGGTGCGAGCAGTGGCTGCTGCCCCGATAGCCCCTCAGAGCAGGCGGAGGTGGAGAAGCCTTCAGGGGCGATGGGGACCGGTGCTGGGCGCCAGGCACCAGCAGCGGGTGTGAGAGGTGGCTGCTGCCCCAATCACCCCTCAGGACCAGGGGGAAGTGGAGAAGCCCTGCGGGGCAATCAGGGCCGGCAACCACCGCTCGCATCCACCGATGGCGCTGAGCGATCAGGGCTGGTGCCAGGCGCCAGCAGTGGGTGAAAGCGGGGCCATCGCCAGCAGTGGGTGCAAGAGGTGGCTTCTGGCCCTGATCGGCCCTCAGGAGCCGGGGGAGGTGGAGAAGCCCTGAGGGCCGATCGGGGCTGGCAGCCGCCACTTGCACCTGCTGACAACGCTGAGTGATCGGGACCAGTGCTGGGTGCCAGCAGTGGGTGTGAGGGGCAGCTCAGGTGCCAGCAGCAGGTGCGAGTGCCAGGCAGGACTGTGGCGCATGGAAGCCAAGAATTTTCAGTAACCATCAAAGGCTCGCCCCGATGACAGCGACCAGTGCCCTGCCTTGGTCTGGCGCCCCCGCTCACCTGCTCCACCATCCTGCCTCGGCTGACACCAGCCATGTTCTGCATGCGCCCCCTGGTGGTGAGTGCAGGTCATGGTGACCGGTTGTTGTTCGGTTGTTCTGTCTATTTGCATATTAGGCTTTTATATATAGAGCTAAGGCTTTGCCTGGGCCTCGCTGGCATTCATCAAGTGATTAGCATGGTTAGTGTGGTCTACACAGCAGGTCTGCCGCTGGGAAGGCGGCTCTCTGAGGACATGGGGAGCCGGGGAACCCGACCCTGGCCTCTTCCTCGGGATTCATGGTGGAGCCGCCCACGCAGGCAGCTGTTGGGAACACACCCTTTACACCCTCTAACGAAGGTGGTGACGTCACCGTCTGCCAAGGTAGCTAGACTGGACGGCACCTCGGACAGCTCACCTGCACTGGCCTGTGACTGGAACAAGCACCACGTGGAGGATCCCGAGGGAGGAAGAGAAACGTGGCCTCTGTGGTCCCAGGCAGGACTGTGGACCCGAAGGAACCCTCGCTCCCTGAGCCTCGGATCTTTGCCCACAGGCGGGACCAGAGCCTCCGGGTGGAACATGCAGGTGGAGAGAGGGGGAAGGCGTGGGGCAGGAAGCCTGCTTTGTGTGAGCTGCACTGGGAGTGAACCAAGCTTCCTGGTCACATGGCTAATTATGGAAATCACTGCTTCACGTGGGGTATTACCTCCCGTCATCGGACGGCCTCTCACCATCCTCTCTGCCCTGTGAGCCTCGGTGGTGCTCGGTGACATGCCTGCTCAGCCCCAGGAAACGGCCCAGAGTGGACGGGGCTGCCTGTGTCCCCACAGTAAACTGTCACCTGTGCCAGGGAGGGAAGTGGAACTTCCTCGTTTATAAACGAGTTAGTAGAGGCTACGAGTTAGTAGAGGCTACTATGTGGGGCTGTGCCCCAATATCACACATTATATCAAGTTCTCATTAGCCCCGCCAGTGTGGCTCAGTGGTTGAGCGTCGACCTGTAAACCAGGAGGTCACGGTTCCATTCCCGGTCAGGGTACATGCCCAGGTTGTGGGCTCTATCCCCAGTTGGGGGCATGCAGCAGGCAGCTGATCAAAGATTCTCATCATTGGTGTTTCTATCCTTTTCCCTTCCTCTCTGAAATCAACAGAAATATAAAATAAAATAAAACAATAAAATAAAGATGGGAGGTTCCCACTGCCGTTTCTGCCTCCTTTGCCGATGGTGCCGTCTGTCCCTGAGTGGTGTCGTGAATTGGGGTGAGCACGGCTCACATTTCTAAGTCAGCACTGGAACCTCCAGTTCACAACATGACTCCCTCGTATGCATGTCGCCAGCGTGGGCTGAGGTGCTGCCTTGTTAATTGGAGAGGCGGACAACCAGAATCGCCGATTACTTTTACTTCCAGACAATTTCTGGAGAAGCTTAGAGACTTGGGAGAGTGAA
This sequence comes from Myotis brandtii, assembly GCF_000412655.1. NCBI lineage: Eukaryota > Metazoa > Chordata > Mammalia > Chiroptera > Vespertilionidae > Myotis > Myotis brandtii. The sequence continues at coordinate 1,065,599 of NW_005370495.1, read as the reverse complement.
AAGAACTGTCGAAATAAGGTTGCGTGGAGGAGGAGTCATTCCGGCTCGGCCTCTCCTAGAATCGCCCGCGGTGAAGTGTGCACACGTGAGAGCTGTGAGCAGCCACCCGGGATGACAGTGACACCAAGGGCACCACGCTCACCAAGGCTCCTCACACCGGGAGGCGCTGTGACCGTAAGCGGCAGCGTCGCGCTTTCTTCCTTTAGCTGCTTAGTATTCGCGGAGGATACGAGCTTTTTAAGGCTCTGACTTTGTAAAAAAGTAATTTCATTTCCCCCTAATTTTCAATGTTCTGTGTGTGGCTTGCCCAGTCCTTGGCGACGTCTGGAATTGGGATCTAGCTCACTCTCTGGCACCGTTTCGAGGCGAAGCGTCTGGGATCACAAGTCTGGAAATAGGTCTGAAAATTGTGGGACTCGGGTCCTGAGGCACCTGGCACCCGGGGGAGGACACGTAGCTGAGTGACATCTATGGGGTCTGAAAAGGCCTCGTTTCCCAACTGCTGGAGACATTGGGCAATTTGTTAGGACTCAGTAAATAACAGGAAATTTCTGTAAGAAGTATCCTCTTCTTTCTTTATTGGCCGTTCATTTGTTCCCATTTATGGAGGTATCATATTTTTCAGTTATTTTTTTCTATTAAGTTCTTGCTAAAGATCAGTCCGCACTACTGAGCAAAGGCATCGGGCCACCTACAGGCGCCCAGCACCCTGGGACAGGGATCCCACAGGCAACATAGACCAGGGAGCCCAGCGCCCCCTACAGGCAGAAGAGAACAGCCCACAAAGGGCACAGCCCTGGGGATGAGGGTGCTCGGAGGGAGGCTCGGGGGTCCTGGGAAGGAAGCCGAGGTTGCCGCCATATTTTAAAAGTGCAGTTCCCTCCCTTAGGTCCCTGCACTCCCACAGGGGGAGCTCCACTCAGCCACAAGCCAGGCTGACAGTTGTGAGCACCCAGAGGTGGTGGCGGGAGCCTTTTCCGCCTCCTTGGCAGCACTAAGGATGTCTAACTGACGGCTTAGGCCCGGGAGCCCTCGGGGGATGTCCACCTGCCGGCTTAGGCCGGCTCCCTGAGGGCTCCTGGGCTGCCAGAGGGATGTCTGACTGCTAGCTTAGGCCTGATCCCCGGGGAATGGGCCTAAGGCAGCAGGTGGACATCCCTGAGGGGTCCCAGACTACGAGAGGTTGCAGGCCGGCTGAGCTCCCCACCCCCACCCGAGTGCACAAATTCCATGCACCGGGCCTCTAGTACTGTAATAACTACGTACGGTGCCAGGTGGGCACTGGAAATATCTGGGGAGCACTGAGTAAAGTACATGGTTGTCTAACCACTGTGCTCTACACCAAAACTAATGCAAGATAACACTGAATGAAACCGTGATTGAAAATATTGAAATAAGTAAACCTTAAAAGTCGAATGCACTAGAGACACATATACTTTAAAGTTCTCCTTCTGAAACTTCCAAATAGTTTTGATTCTATGAAGACTTTATCAGATGAACGTCAGGATATGCTGACCTCTAGTGATGGGCGTAGTCTACCATATTGTCATTGACTACATTGGTATCACTCTCATCGACTGGCCCCTCGTTCTAGCAGAAGCAGCTGTTCACTCACACCCTGCCAAGTCCAGGAAGTTATCATCCATCTAGTAAGCAAAGTCCTTGGACTTCTTCCTCCTGCATCGCCCCGTCCCCGGCTGCTGCCAGTGCCCTGCTCCTTCTTCCCATCCCCAGAACCAAGCTCCTACTTCCTACCCCAGAACCAAGCTCCCCCCTTCCTACCCCAGAACCAAGCTCCCCCTTCCTACCCCATGCTTGTTCCTCGTCTCCCGAGCATCGTCAGCTCTTCTTCCTTGGCCTTTTCTAAATGCTTGGTTTTATATTTTGGGGAAATTTTGTTGAAGGTACATCTCTTGGCTCCTATAATTCCCCTTCCTCCCTTTCCCCCTTCTTTCCTTAGTTCAGCGGTTCTCAACCTGTGGGTCATGACCCCTTTGGGGGTCAAACGACCCTTTCACAGGGGTCGCCTAAGACCATCCTGCAGATCAGATATTTACATCACGATTCATAACAGTAGCAACATTACAGTTATGAAGTAGCAACGGAAATAATTTTATGGTTGGGGGTCACCACAACATGAGGAACTGTATTAAAGGGTCGCGTCATTAGGAAGGTTGAGAACCACTGCCTTAGATACTTCTTTTCTTCCATTTATTCACTTTTGGCTCAGAAACTCGGATGAGAAAAATATCCCCGTGGAGGAGCCCACTTCTCACAAGGCTGGTCCGGAGGGTTAGATAGCAGCTGTGTCCTGAGCACACCTTTCCCTCAAATTCTGGTCAAACTTTTAGCGTCACTGTACCTTCATGTGCGATACTCCGTGTGGCTCAGACACATTCGTGCAAGGCTTCCTTACGAAGACGTTGTTTAGGGGGCACCAGGTGAAGGCACTGTGTTGACACTTTCAGAATGGCTGCCCCTCCCCAGCAGGGTCCCAGTGCATTCTGACCACGGGGCCAGGGGGACGTTTCTAACTTGAGCTCCTCTAGACCCGCATGAGGGAGGCTGGTGTTGAGAAATAAGACACAGATGTTCACAGTGGCCAGGCCATGAAGACGGCCAGGGCATCTGAGTGACTATCTTGGGAGTAATTGCAAGCTATTGGTGATTTGAAACTGTCCAGTTCAGGGGTTCGCTTGATGGTAAATACATCCCTCTGACCCCGTGCTGAGCGGCTCAGAGGCGCAGCCGGAGGCAGGGAGGCCTCTGAGGAGCCCCACACCCTCCAGGGAGCAGGATGGTGGGCAGGTAACGAGGGCACCGGGGATGGGACATCTTTCAAAGGGGGAATCAGAGAGCAGGTGGCACGTGGAGGTGTATTGGTGGGAAGGTGACTGCGTTTGCTGGGCTGCGTAACAGGATCCCCGGAAGTGTGTTGCCTCGTGGTCTGGAGGCCGGAGGTCAGCGATCCGGGGCCTGGGGGGCTGTTCCTTCTGGGGCCTCGCTCCTTGGCTTGTCAACGGCCGTCTTCCTGCTGTGACGTCACATGGCCTTCCCTCTGTGCACATGCACGTCTGTGTCCAACTTTGTTCCGATTTTAAGGGCACCGGTCATTGGATCAGGGCCCATCCCAAAGGCTTCTCTTTACTTAATTACCTTTCAACAATCCTGAGTCACTTTTCTGGGCACCGAATGTCAGGGCCTCAGCATGTGCCTGGGGGCGGGGCACAGCTCATCCATGGCAGCGGGACCGTTACACTCTACGGAGGGAAGTGAAACGAATGCGCGTAGTTAGTGTGTAAATTAATTCAGCCATGAATTCGGGGTTGATGCTCGCCCATCACTAGTGATAATGCTGATAATACGGTAACTGTATTATAATATTTGCACTCGTCTTTTATTAATGGATCCTCATCTTTAAATGTTTTTAAAAATCCTGATGAGGTATCCTCGCCCTTATCGTATGCATAAGGCACTGACGCTGGGGAAGGTTAGTGACTCGGCCGTGCCTGGCTAGGAAGCCGGAAGGCCAGCTTTTCTCTGATTTCCCCGGAGAACTCTCAGCTGAGATTCTTTTTTTTTTTTTTAAATATATTTTATTGATTTTTACAGAGAGGAAGGGAGAGAGATAGAGAGTTAGAAACATCGATGAGAGAGAAACATCGATCAGCTGCCTCCTGCACATCTCCCACTGGGGGTGTGCCCGCAACCCAGGTACATGCCCTTGACCGGAATCGAACCCGGGACCCTTCAGTCCGCAGGCCAACGCTCTATCCACTGAGCCAAACCGGTTTTGGCAGAGCTGAGATTCTTATAACAACGTAGCTCCCCTGCAGGTCATACTGGTCGTCAGTGTGGCATGTATTTCAGTCACATTATGTGAGACATCCTCTAACTTTATGAAAACCAGCTGTGCTATTGCACAGCCTGGGCAGTGCACGTCTCTATGGGAGGGAACAAGTGCTCTACATCTTTATTCCTAAGTAACCCTCCCTGGAGAGTTTGGAGCGGTTTCCTCGGTCGGCACGTGCTTGGCACCGGGAATGCGTCTGCTACACACGTGGCCACCGATCCTGGCTTCTGTCACCGTGACACGCGGAAGGGAGGGCGGATGAAGGCACCAGCGGGGCGGGCTCGCCCTCCACTGGCCGAGGTGGTGCCAAGAAACTTCGTCCCTAGAACATTTCCGTAAATTCACCTTGTGAACTAGCCACAGAGGGGAGCGTCATCTGTGCTGTGAGGTGCTCCTTCCATGGGTTACGGGAGCGCTCACCATGCCAGGCAGCAGGCATTACCGGGAGGCTCACCATGCCAGGCAGCGGGCATTACCGGGAAGCTCACTGTTTCAGCGGGCATAACCAGGAGGCTCACCGTGCCAGGCAGCGGGCATTACCGGGAGGCTCACCATGCCAGGCAGTGGGCATTACCAGGAGGCTCACCATGCCAGGCAGCGGGCATTACCGGGAGGCTCACCATGCCAGGCAGCGGGCATCACCGGGAAGCTCACTGTTTCAGCGGGCATTACCGGGAGGCTCACCGTGCCAGGCAGGGGGCGTGGCTGGTCCTCAGTCTGGGGTGAGCTGAGCTTTGGGAGCAAAGGGATGTCTGTTAAAATCTTAATAGCACCGTGTGACATCAGCATGCTCTGCGGTTTTCATGACTAAGCTGTAATTTTATAGAAATGTAGTATTTCCACTATTCCATGTACTTCAGTTATATGTCTATGGATTTTATATCTAAGTCTATATCTTATCTATCATCTATCTATCTTCTATTTCTATCTGTCACCTATCTATTTATAGCTATCATCTATCATCTACCTATGTATACCTATCGTCTATCTGTCACCTATCAATACATTCCTCCTTTATCCTCAGACATACTGTATCGGTGCCTCTCTGAGCCAGCCAGCCAGCACCATCCCGTATCTCTGTAAAGATTCTGACTTGGGACCGAGGACGCCAGCACATGGAGGGTCCAGGTCTCGTTGACATGCGCGTCAGGTTGCCGTGAAGTGTGAAAATGAAATATTTATTTGGCTTCGGGATAAATGCCAACGTGTTTGCTACAATACATTATAAGCCGCTGCTAATGTATGCCAGATCACAAAGGGTCTTGTTTACCGCCACCTTTACATTTTTAAACTATACCCAGCGATGGGAAAATGCATAATAACATGTATCAAATCACCCAAGTTCTTGTTAAATGTGAAAATTAATTTCGCTTTTTTAAACTGTAGTTTCTATAAATAGGCTCCTTTTCAGACACCATGCTGGAGACTAGGCGTGAAGAACAGACTCATTTTTTTAAGAAATAAAAAAGGTCATTTCCATTCTCCTTAGCATCTGACTCTGATTTTACCTCCAAAATATAAACGTCGCCTGGGATGAGGTGGCCGTGATCCCGTCGTAGTCGATGTCGGACCACACGGTGGTGGAGAGCTGGGGGTGAAGGGAGAAGGAACCCCCTGACATTTTTAACCAAAATGTTTGTCTAACTTTACACGTATGTTTTTAGGGATAACGTCTAAAGCTTTTGTGTAATTAAAAAAGAATTTTGTGACTAGAAAAAAAATGAAAAACAGACACACATACAGAACATGAAGTAGCAAATGCGGAAGAAACGGCAGATGGTTGAAAGGTTCGTGTTTCTCCGTGCGCGTGTGGGAGACGTGCGGCTGCGAAGAACGTGATCGGCAGGCCAAGCTCGGGAGCCTCCACCTCCAGGTGGTGAGCGCTCTCCTACCGCTGACAATTACGCAGTCATTTCCAGGGGCTGAAATTAGAGCGAAATCCATCAGTTTGGGGGAAATGATAGCCATGTCAATTAAAAATGCGTTTGGTTGGCCAATTGCGTCTTGTTCCCTTTTATTGTTCTCCCCGCCGGGTGCTGAGCTGCGTTCTTCGGCTGAGTGATCTGGAGGAAACTGCGCTTTTGCGTACTCAGGTCCCATTATTCTCAACGCGTCTCCATCAGCTGGAGGGGATGGTTCTCCGTGACCATCGGGAAACCTCACATTCCCATGGAGCCGCCTGCATTTCCTCTCCGCCCTTTCACTCAGCACAGCCCGGTTTCATTCAGCCCCGATGGACGTCGCTGTAGAGTGTTAGTCCCAAAATTGTCTTCTTGATTTCTTTTTGTGTGTGTGTAATTCATATTGCCCAGAATTAGTTTTTTTTTTTATTAATCCTCACTCGAGGATGTTTTTCCATTGGCTGTTGTTAGAGAGAGTGGAAAGGAGGGGGAGAGACAGAAAGAAAGAAACATTGATGAGAGAGAGAGAGAGAGAGAGAGAGAGACATGTCAATTGGTTGCCTTCTGTATGCTTACCAGGATCAAGCCTGCAACCAATGCATGTGCCCTTGGCCGGAATTGAACCCAGGTCCCTTCAATAGAGAGAGTGGAAAGGAGGGGGAGAGACAGAAAGAAAGAAACATTGATGAGAGAGAGAGAGAGAGACGTCAATTGGTTGCCTTCTGTATGCTTACCGGGATCAAGCCTGCAACCAATGCATGTGCCCTTGGCTGGAATTGAACCCGGGTCCCTTCAGTGCATGGGCCAACGCTCCAGCCACTGAGCCAAATTGGCTCGGGTTTGGGAATTAGAGTTTGGGGATCCTTTCCCTGCCCTTCCTCTTCCTTTGTGTGTGTGTGTGTGTGTGTGTGTGTGTTCGCTCTCTCTCTCTCTCTCTCTCTCTCTCTCGTTCTATTAAAACCTGTGTGGTTTAGCCCATCCATCCAGGAACGCAGAATCCAACCTGTCTCACGTTGGTATATCACACTTTAAAATAACAGACAACAATAGCTTGAAGACGTTTCACAGCATTTTCTGCTTGGGAGCCTCGTGACAGATACGGATGACACTGAAAAGCAGAGACATACGTTTGATGGTGTCGAGCGCTTTTCCTCCTAACAGCGTGGAGGACAGAGGTTTCTGGGCGGCCCCTGGCGTCGGTGGGAGGCCGGGGTGGGCGTGGCTGATGGCTGACTGGAAGGCCCAAGGCTTTTCCACCAAGTAGCTTGCCCGTGGAGGGCAAGGAGAGGCGCACAGTTAGGGCACTTGACCGCATTCTCAGGAAGGTGAGACTTGGATCCAAGCTGGGATTTTCTTCTAACAGGTCGTTATATAATGTGTCTAGTGAAGCTGTAAACCATTTCCTCCACGAAAATGATAGCTTAACCTGTGGAGTTGGCATAAAATGGCTTCTAAATTATACATAAATGGGCAATTTCTAAAGGGGATGGGATTCCTTCCGTCACCGTTTCTTACGATTTTAGGCTATTTTCGTTAAAGTGGCAGATTCTTCCAAATAGGCTGTGAGGGCCAGACGCTCCGGGGTCAGTGTGCCCCCCATGGCACACGGCCAGCAGCCGGGGATCTCCCACAGCCGCACAGCCATCAGCAAACACCGGGCTCCCTGGAACCCGGACAGAGTCCCTGAGACCACGCGGGAGCATCTGACGCAATGCACGAATGTGCCGCAACAGAGCCTCCGCGGCTTTCAATGGCTTGGACTCCTTTCCCGAGAATATGACCTGACTGAACAGAAAACTCCTGGCCCTGCCCTCTCGCCCCCTCCTGTCTCCGCTCTTCTTCTCTGACTCCCCCGGTTGGTGCTGCTTGTATGCTATGCTCAGACCCCAGGAGGCGGAAATTTGATGAGAATGTTGTTTTAAAATTTTTTTTTAAATATATTTTTATTGATTTCAGAGAGGAAGGGAGAGGGAGAGAGAAACATCAGTGATGACGGAGAATCATCAATCGGCTGCCTCCTGCTCGCTCCACACTGGGGATCAAGCCCGCAACCCGGGCATGTGCCCTGACCTGGAATCGAACCCGGGCCCCCTCAGTCCGCAGGCCGATGTTCTATCCATTGAGCCAAACCAGCCAGGGCAGACTGTTGTTGTAATTTAAATTTGACATAGAAGATGAGGGAGTAACAGCTTGTATTTCCATGTGAGGGCGTGGGCGTCTGACCTCCTTATCTTATTAGCGCTACCAGATGGCGGGCGGTTATGACCAGGGGGGCGGAGAGCCATGTGCACCCACATGACGTCCCGTCTCCCTAATGACAGCTTCTGACAGGGGGCGTGTCTGCTGTGTGGTCTCCCCGTCACGGATGACGGATGGGCTCGTGCAATGAGCTGGGTGCTCCTGGGGCAGTGTGAGTCCCAGATGCTCCGGGCGCATCCCGGGTAGCGCTGTCGTCAGCAGCCGCAGGTGCTCCCGGGTCGCTTAGACGCGGCCAGATGTCCACGGGCCTGTGCTGTGGCCCACGCGTAGCCACTCTACACGCCTGTCTGATGCTCAGAGACAGAATCCACGCAAAGACCCTCAGTCCGCAGGCCGATGCTCTACCCGCTGGGGCTGGTAGATGCCTTTAGAAGGACACCAGTGGTTAATGTCCCCAACAGCGAATTACTTACGTCCGGGGGAGGCTATGCCAGGGAGGCATCCGAGTGGGATTAAGTTGGACTGAGTTCCTGCAGGCCGGGGAGTCCTTCCCCCGTGAAGTGACATTCCAGGGGTCACGGCTCCCCTCCTGGCCCTGGGCTTTCAAAGGGCCCTGCCCTCATCTGGAGCTGTGATGTCGGCCTGAACGTGACCGAGGACGCTCTTAAACGCACTATGACAGGTCCAGGGAGAACATGCCCCGAGGGGGTGGGCATGGTGCAGTTTCCAACGTCAGGTTCCTGTTGTAGGAAAAGGAAAACAGACTCTATATGTTTAAAATAAGTAGAAAAGGCCAAGGCTGTGAAGGGCTAACCTTGTCTGTAAGGCAGAGGTGCTCACACATCTGGAAATAATGGCTTTAATGGCTTCCGGACGTGGAGGAACACGGGTCCTACATGTGAGGAGGAGCAGCGCATGCGACACGGGAAGGGACTCCAGGCGTGTGTCCCGACCCCATGTCCTGTCCGCTCGCTTGTGCTGAGGAGCCCGCACTCGGGAGAAACGCCGTGGGGTGAGATGTTCTACGATGGGGGCTGGCTCGGAAGTTCCGCACCCCAGGGCCAGCAGCCACGGCGGCGCCGGCCCGAAACGGGGAGATTTCAGAGTGCCCCCCAGCCACACTGAACACGCTCACAGAGGGTCACTGGGAAAGTGGGGTGTAGTATGAGGGAAGCAGGTGGCTGTGGACGGAGGATGGTAAGGACATCTGAATGCTCATGTCCAGACCTGGAGCCTTGCAGAGCGAGTCCACGGCAGTCACTCTGCCGCTGCCCACGGTGCCCACAGCCACTGCCCACGGTGCCCACAGCCACTGCCCACGGTGCCCACAGCCGCGGCCCTGCAGGGCATCAGGCCTCCGTGGCTCAGGCCTCTCCTCTGGGCCCTGCTGCCCTGATGCCGCCTGGTCCTGTGTCCCGTGCACATGCAGTGACACTGGGAAAGGCCTGTAAGTGACCCAGCGCCTGTGCAGGGCTCCCTGGCCCTGGGCCGGGTGTTTCTGACGCTCGTGTGACCTAAGGGAGGTCCGCTTTCCGTGTGCCCTAGGCTGTGGATTGGGGTCTGATGCTCTCAGAGCATCACACGGTTAAGATAACTGTGTTCCCACCTGACAGGCCCCACAGAACGGGGACCCGGCACCAGACCAGGCTGGGCTGTGAGGTCCACCCAGCCCCACTGTCTGCCCTGAACTGCACAGGAGGCCCTCTGACATGGAACCCTGGGCAACACCGGTGAGACGGCTGGGTGGGAGCAGTTCTAATAATTAGAGAAAACCGAGACCACACACACACACACACATATACACACACACACACACGCCTGTGGGCACACAGGTGGCAGGCTGATTTACAGAGCGCGGCTCGCTCACAGGTCAACAGTCACGTCCTGTAAGACAGTGTGCGCCCTGGCACACGCGTCCGTCACAGGCGGCCATGGCACCACCTGGGCCCCGGGCCCCCCCACCCCCCCACTGGGGGCAGAGGGGGCCCCAGAGCCCGCGAACCCTCCTGATGTCGGAATTGTGCCCCCAGGACTGCAGAACCCTCTGCGCACCTTGCGTTTCCTTCTTCACCTGTGAACTGTGTTCTGAGGCGCAGACGGCTGTGAGGCGGTTTTCCTCATCCGTCTCACGTCTCCGAGGCCCCTGCTCTCACCGTGTGCACTGTGCTGGCGCCTTTGTTTCCTTTCATTTGTTTATTGCACCGGCTCTAAATTCAAGATCCGGCGACTCGATGCACGGAGTCTGCACATCTCCTCGGGGCAGCAGCGGGGGCTTTGTTGGTTAGAAACAACGGTCCTGCCGCCTGAAGGCCAATCCCAGGCGTTGTGCTCGCTCATCAGAATCATGATCACCCTCGTCCCCGTCGTCTGCGTGGAAACTGCGTGTGGGGCTTTATTATCTGCCAGGCGCTGCTAATCTCTTTAGAAGTTCTCCCATCCGCTCCCTCCACCAGTCTGTGAAAACGACATTTGTAATCAGCCCCTGGTTGATGAGCCTGTGGCTGGGCAGGGAGAAGCTGGCACTGGCGGCTCTGGGCTGGTGACTTGCTGTTTCTCAGGGGGCTGGGCGGGCGCTGGGAAGGGAAAGGGCAAAGGGTGGAAGAGCGATCGTGAAATAGAGGCATCCTGAGGTCTTCCTTGAGTGACGCCCCGTTGGTCAGAGATCCGAGGAAGTTAGAGAAGTCATGGTGACCGTCTGCAGAGCCCTCCCAGGCCGCTCAGCCTGCCAGGGCCTCATGATGGGACCTGGGGAACCTCCCCGTGTGCCAAATGGCGTTTCTGTGTCTCTGCACACCGAGGAGTGGACAGAGGCGTGATTCCCCGGAGTCAGAACCCCAGCTAGTGGGTCGGGTGGGGTAACCGGCCTCCAGCTCTGCCCCCTGGTGCACGCTCATTCTACTGCAGGTTCTCACATTGCCCTCGGTTTTACTTCAGCACAAGGGGCCCTACAGGGATGCTTGTCCTGGATCAGAAACAGATCCCCCCGAGTGTTTCCTGTCTTCACTTCGTTCCTTTTGTCTCGCTTTATTTTCTCTTGTGGGAAGTGCACTCAGCGTGAGACCCACCCACCTCGCGCACACGGTGTGCAGAGCAGTGTGAGGCCTCGGGCGCCGCGTGGATGGACCTGGAACCCACTGTGGGGGTGAAACAACCAGGACAGGAGGACGCGTGCTGGGATCCGCGTGGAGGAGGCCCTGGGACAGGCTCACAGCGGCTAGAGCCCGCGTGGGCGGTTGCCAGGGGCTGCGAGGGGCACGGGGTTGCCAAGCAACAACACAGGCTCCTGAGGCTGGCGGCTCTGGGGATGTCTGTGCAACGTGGTCCCGCAGTCAAGGCCGCGGTCGTGTTCCTGAAAGTTTCCTAAGGGCGGGCCTGGTGCTCAGTGTCCTGGCCACACGCTGCCCCGCAAAGTGAGGGAAGCAGGACAGACATGCAGGCGGCGCGGTGTGTGGGGTGCGAGGACTCCGAGGGAGAGCTCCTGCACCGTCTCCTCGGAAAAGGCCCTGGTGGGAACAGGCGAGCTGTCCTCTAGGGACTCAGAGATGGACAGAGGACGTGCGGCAGCGAGCTGGGAGGACAGGACTCCGAAGAGACTCTCAGGGGAGCACTGTGGTGGGAAAGGCCGAGGGGGCAGCTGCGGGGAGCTTCTCCTGTCAGAGCAAAGAGGCCAAGAGGCCTGGGAGGGAAGTCACAGGGGGATTGTGGTGTGTGTGTGCGCTTTGTTTTTTATTGATTTCAGAGAGGAAGGGGGAGAGAGAGCGAGCATATCAATGACGAGAGAGAATCATGGATCAGCTGCCACCTGCACGCCCCCACTGGGGATCGAGCCCCCAACGCAGGCATGTGCCCTGACCTGGGTCACAGGTCGATGCTCAACCCCTGTGCCACGCCGGCTGGTGGATTGTGTTTTTATCTCTGTCTTTACTGAGATGCAGTGGTTTATTCAAAACCCAGGGAAGGAACTATTTCCCAAAACTGAGTGGGGCTGGTTTTGAAGGACAAATGAACTCACTGAGTGATAGGTTGATGGATTGATCTGTGCCTTACCTTATTCCACAGTGTATTCACATCTATTAGCAAAGGGGCTCCCAATGCCACAGAATAGCGGACATGCTGAAGCTCAGAGCGACAGGGAGGGTGTGAGGTCTGGGGGAGACAGAGGGGGTCACAGGTCAGACCTGAGTCGGAGCTGGGGTCTTAGGTTTAATGAGGGAACAGGCATTGAAGGACGAGGAAGTGAGTCCGGATTCTTCAGAATTTGGTGGAGACAATAGGAAGGAGACATAGGGAGCGATTTTGAGATTGTGTGTGTGTCTGTGTGTGTTTAAACAAGATCTGTGCTGCCCTAACCGGTTTGGCTCAGTGGATATAGCATCAGCCTGTGGACTGAAAGGTCCCAGGTTCGATTCCAGTCAACTGGGGTCTTAGGTTTAATGAGGGAACAGGCGTTGAAGGATGAGGAAGTGAGTCCGGATTCTTCAGAATTTGGTGGAGACAATAGGAAGGAGACATAGGGACCGATTTTGAGATTGTGTGTGTGTCTGTGTGTGTTTAAACAGATATGTGCTGATGTGAGGGTTAAAGAGAGGAGCCAGCGTATCGGAGATGGAGGGCAGAGAAAGGTGATGAGGAAATGCCTGGAGGGGCGGAAGAGATCGGCTACATAACCCCTGTCTCTGCTTGTGCTGCTCCGTCTGTGAAGCAGAATGGATCCCCCTCTCCATTCCACCCCATCCAACCCTAGGCAGCCCTGATCTGTCACTGTGTCCATCGCCTGCCTTCGGCAGGTGTCATAGAGTTTCCAAGGTTTCTCACTCTTGGAAACCTTCACTCAGCACCAATCCACAGGTGTGGGGTCCCCCTGTGCAGACCCTTCAGGGCCCACATCCCTGTCCATCCCCACGTGGGGGGCCCAGGGTCTGCTTCGCAGTTTGCACGTAGACCGTCAGCATAGGCACCCAGTCGAACACCCATCTCGTCCCTGCGATGTCCCTCGTGGACGCCTGGGCAGGTTGTGTCCACCTCCGTCTCCCTGGCCCTGACTTGGAGCATGTACTCACCGGCTGTGTAACGGGTCCAATGAAGTCCACTTGAGTTCTCATCTGATCGAAAACACTGAAGCTGTTTTAACTTCTCTCTATATCAGGCCAGCTCCTACCACAGGCTCCATCTCCTCGTCAGTTCCTAATGGCTTCCTGGATATGAATAAACTAGAGGCCCAGTGCATGAAATTCGTGCATGGTAGGGGGTCCCCTCAGCCTAGCCTGCACTCTCTCCAATCCAGGACCCCTCAGGGGATGTCCGACTGCTGGTTTAGGCCTGATCCCGGGTATCTGGCCTAAATCAGCAGTCAGACATCCCTCTCACAATCCAGGACCGCTGGTTCCTAATTGCTCACCTGCCTGCCTGCCTGATCGCCCCTAACTGCCCCCCTGCCAGGCTGATCACCCCTAACTGCCTCTGCCTGACGGCCCGGTTGCCCCTAACTGCTCCCCCCGCCACCCGCTGGCCTGGTCGCTCCTAACTGCCCCCTTCTGCCGGCCTGGTCACCCCACACAGCCTGCTGTTCAGTCATTTGGTCGTCCCTCACTAACCCCCCTGTCGACCTAGTTGCTCCACACAGCCTGTTGTTTGGTCGTTACTGTTACTGTGATGGCGTCCCGGACAATTTGCATATTCCTCTATTATTAGTATAGACGATTGGAAGGATGGGATGGATCATGTGGCTTCCAACTTAGAAGAGCCTATTTGTCATGATGTTCTCCTCCTCTAAGGAAGGGTTGGTGTTGTGAGTGTCTGAAAACGATACCCTTGAGGCTACGTGCTACTGAGTGAGCAGAATTTAGGGGACTGACTACAGGGAGGAAGATCGCTCACGGCCATAGAGGAAGTGGGCACGTCACGACCTTCGGCCCTTTCTTATGGAGGATGTGGACTTCCTGATCTTTGAGCCCCAATCAGTTGACTTCGGGGTCCAGGTCTCAGGTGACTGACTTCATAGGTGAGCACCTGCCTGAAAATCAAGCACAGAATCTACAAACGTTCACAGCCCCCCAAGACACGGCGCGTGCCCCACTTTCAGTCTATGACCCTGAGCAAGGGAGGAACGAGTTGATGAGAAACTAAATTCTGTAAGAAAAAAAATAAAAGTAGTGAAGACGAAGAGTATTGTGCGCCGTGTCACTTCTTGGTATGATTCTTTACAAAAAGCTTTGTTGTTTCAGAATTTCTCGCCTTTGTTCTGAAATGCCATCACATTGAAACTCATTGTGTGTATTTTAATATAATTAGGTTCTATTCAAAGCTCGTGGATGGAATTGTGTTGCAATTAGCTTCATTCTGAAGCGGCAAGGCGCATCCTTCTAATCTGTGAGCGTTTTACATGCGATCTGTCTGGTGGGGGGAATCTCAGTCCTGCTTGTGTTGTCCAGGTCTTCCATTTAACAACGACGCTCAGCAGGCATTGTGTGCCCTGAGCAAGCAGTAACTGGGCACCTGGGCGCACTGCTCCGTGGCGGGGGGTCCCATCCGATGTGCAGTTGTCACCAACTGCAATTAAAGTTTACCTTCAAGTTTTGCCTCTTTCTTTCAAAATCTCAATCCATGAACTCCCACGGGAGGGGACGAAGCTTCACGCCCTGGGAACAGCCCATGGTACAGAGCGACACACCGGCTTTCAGTCAGGCTGAGGGGAAGGCTGGCATGTACCCAGAGTTGGGCAACTCCTTTGAATTTCTTTCCATATTTGAATCTTGTGTTGACTGGGCTTGCTTCCTTCTAAGGGCGGGTTCCCTGTATTAAGGCCTCAGGGCTCCCTAAGACAAGTGCATCAACTTGTGTGTTACTAGGGTCATATTATAGGGGATACTCTTCTCATCCATTCTCTCTATGGCTTTGAATGGGACTCACGAGGAGTAATTATTACAACAAGGGGGTATGAACCTTTCTGAATCAGCAGGAGTCATGGCAACCGCTTCTAAGAAGAGCGAGGGTGGTGAGCATCCATTCATACATCTTTTCATGGTGCCTTGCTCACTCTTGTAACTGCACTGCAGCGTGGGCATCGCTCCTCGTCTCGTTATATAAAGGAGGCAAATAGAAATAAGTGGCCCAGCGCCACTGGGTTTTAGGAGACAAGCTGGCGGAACCCCGTGCTCGGTCCCAGGCTGCCTGCTCTGCGAGCGCCCAGAAGAGGGACGTGTCCTGCCCGGCCATTTCCCACGAGAGCTCATTTATCCAGTCAGCACTGATTCACTGAGCATATGCTACGCCCTGAGG
This sequence comes from Myotis brandtii, assembly GCF_000412655.1. Classification (NCBI taxonomy): domain Eukaryota; kingdom Metazoa; phylum Chordata; class Mammalia; order Chiroptera; family Vespertilionidae; genus Myotis; species Myotis brandtii. The sequence continues at coordinate 1,050,368 of NW_005370495.1, read as the reverse complement.
TGCAGTGACAAGCACAGGAGAAAGAAATGAGTGAATGGGCCATCACAGCGTAGGGCTCGGTGAGGGAACGGCGTAGCTTCAGTTCTGTATCTTCTTAAATATATTGGATAGACTTTAGATTTCACATCAGTTCTAGATTCACCACAAAACTGAGAGGAAGGGATAGAGATTTCCCGTATAGCCCTCCCCTAACCCCCCATGCATGGCTTCCCTCACAATCAACACCCCCAGCAGGTGGGGCATTGGTGATAGGCACTGAGCCTGAAGGAAGACGTCATCATAGCCCAGGTCTGTAGTTTACACCAAGTGGACGCTTGATGCTGTACATTCTATACATTTGAAAATGTCTGAGGCACGTGTCCATCATTGAGTATCATATAGAGGGTTGCACTGCCTGAATGTCTTCTACGACCCCCCTCTCCATTCCACCCCATCCAACCCCAGGCAGCCCTGACCAGTCACTGTCTCCACCATCTGCCTTTGGCAGGTTTCATAGAGTTGGACTCAATGTGTAGCTCTCCGATTGCCTCTGTCACTTAGCCACGTGCACTTAAGGTTCCTCCGTGTCTTTTCATCGCGCGAGAGCTTATTTCATTTTAGCGGAGTCATGCCCATGGTCTGGATCCGCTGGCTCACGAAGGGCATCTTGGGTGCTTCCAGGGCCCGGCGTTGTGAATGCGGCCGATGCAGAGCTCCGAGGGCGGGCTTCTGGGTGGACACGGGTTTTCAGCTCCTTTGGGTAAATACCAAGGAGGTGATGAATGACAGCCTCGCTTCCTGATGGGGTAATTAGGGAACACACACTTATGAATAACAAATTTATTATTTCAATTCACTCAATTAATTAAGAAAAAAATGGAGGATGGACAAATAATCACCAGCTATTTCATCTCTGTCCATGTCTTTGGATCGACATGTAGACTCTTGCCTATAAATTTCCAACGGAGAGGCCTTTTCTCTGCAATTATTGAAGAAGTTGAAATAACTCCAAAATCTACGACCTGCCGGGTGACACTGGATGGATTGCTCGCCTGCGACACCTGGCACCATGGAGTCAGTTATAGACGCTGGGTCACCGGGTCACGCCAGGGCGCACAGGTCCACCTCCTTATGCAGTAAAACCCACACTATGTGCTCATCGTGCGCCCAGAAGGGCAAATGTGGGGGATGGGGACCGCGTTTAGGGCCTTGGTTGGTTTGAGTTATGCCCTTTTCTGAATAATATCTTAGCAAAGATTTTAAAAGTATCTGACCAGTTTATATTGTCTCTCCCCCCCGCCCCTCCCCCCCGCCACACACACACAAGAAAAGTTGCTCTTTAATGATATGCATGATCCTGCCTTCACAGAGGATTGTCAAAGTCCAATGTTTTACTCCTCGCTGCTCTTAAATGTGGAGTCTGCCTATGGCCTCCGGATGTTTGCTCCCTGGACAGTGCTCAGCTGCTGCTCTTCCTCCTTCCTGCTTTACCGGGAGCCTGGTCCGAGTGAGCACAGGCACCGCAGGCCAGTGCGGGAGCTCTGCAGGGAAATCCCAAGTCCCACCGCCTCCTGCCTAGGGGGACCGCTCCTTAGGCAAAGGTGATGACTCCGCCTCATCCCAGCCCCTAAGGCCTGTCTCCTCCCCGCCGCCAGCCCGGGGAAAGGCTGCGACTCCATCATTAGGGTTTACCCAGGGCTCCATCTGAAGAGAAGCCTTTCGTGAGCCCAGCTGCCGCCATGGGCCGTAGGAAAGCCAGGACCGTGAACATCCTTGAGGGACCAACCGATCACTCGTCATCATTCATTTCGTCTCCGACAGCCTTCTATTTCGGTGCAGAGATGTTTCTTCTCGAGTGAGTGCCTCTTCCAGCAATCGCACATGGGAAGTCTGGAAGCGAGGAGTGCGAGTTTCCATCGTGTCCTCCGCTGCCCAGGCCTCCGCTCTCAGCACTTTTACTCTAAAGAGTTTGCAGAGAGAAGCAGACAAGCAGGCGCACATCAATGGCATCCCTCGGCTCCGCCTGGGGGCCTCCCCATAGAGAGCTCCGAGACTGGGACCCCAGCATGGGTGGGTTCCGGTGGGTTTAACTTCCCGCCTGCACCGCCGCTCCCCCAGAACGCAGACTCCTCTTCAGGGCCCCCTCTGCCGCTCCCCACCGCAACCCAGCAGGCCATCCGTCCCTACAACATGGCCTCAAACCTGGGACACCCCTCCGCTCCCCCCACCCTTTTCCTGGGGAACGGGGGGAGACCACAGCCAGGTCCGCCTGGGTCACTGCAGGGCTCCTGCCTCTCACCCACCTCCTCGGTGTCATCTGACTTCCAAGGTCACCGTGTCCCAGTGAGAAGGGCCGGTGATGCAGTGCGGACACAAAGGTGACAGCCCACCCCTCCCAGGCGTCCTTCGGGCTCTCACCAGTGCTGCCTTCCTGACCTCCTTCCCTCTCACTTCCTGGCCCTCCCTACCCACCTTCCCTCCCTCTCTCACCTCCTGACCCACCTTCCCTCCCCCTCTCACCTCCTGACCCTCCTTCCCTCCCTCTCTCACCTCCTGACCCTCCTTCCCTCCCTCTCCCACCTCCTGACCCTCCTTCCCTCCCCATCTCCCTCAGAACCAGCCAAGATTCCATTTTTAAATACAAAGGAAGAACTTTCCTGGCAGGTTCTCAGTGGTTAGAGCATCAGCCCAGGGACCAAAGGTCAAGGGTTCGATTCCCTGTCAAGGGCACACACCTAGGTTACAGGTTCCACCCCTGGCTTAGGTCAGGCCTGTGTGAGAGGCAACTAATCCATGTGTCTCTCTCACATTGGTTCTCTCTCTCTCCCCCATCCCTCCCTTCCACTCTCTCTAAAAATCAATGGGAAAATATCCTCAGGGGAGGGTTAAAAAAAAAAAAAGAACCCTCATATCCATCCATATATATTTTTTCAATTGATCTTTTTATTATGAAATAGTAAACTCCAGTAACATGAAAATTTTTTTCTACATAATCCTATGTCGTTTCTATTTAATTTCTCAATTCAAATTCAAGGACATTCCATAAAAATTGTATCCATTTGTTGGCTTTAAATAACTAATTTACCTTTCTAAGCATCATGTTAAATAAAAACTTAACTTTCACTACTACCTTTGTGTTTACCTCAGGGAAATTAAAAGCTCATTAATTTATATTGTGTGGGATAAAGAATCACTTTTATGTAAATGTGGCTTAATTTAATTAGTAACATATTATGCAAATATATGCAGATTGTACTTTACATATTTACATAATGGGAAAGTTAAAGTTTTCCGTTTGTTTGCTAATGTAAGCCTGGGAACAGTCAATACGGCTCGCATAATGTGTGGGAGGGTTGTAGAGGCAAGGGCGTCCCAGCTAATTACAGGGTTAAAACATTCACAGGGAACTCGTTCACACTCGGGCACGTGCCATAAACGTGACCTTGTCCACAGCGTTTCCAAGTGGTCTTTTCTGAGAGGCAGCCTCGCCCGCTCCCCACATGGATCCCACCGGAGACGGGTGAGGAGGAGAGCCAGGAGTCCAGGAGCGTCTGCAGAGGAAACCTGTGTTTGGAAGGTCAGGAGGACGGTGCAGAGTCCCCTGGGGAGGAGCATCCGCCCCCCGAGGGCTTGGAGCAGAACACAGGTGGACGCGTGGCCGGTTAAAGGAGGGATTCATGGCCACGCAGAAGCGGAGGAAGTCGGCTGAGGGACAGTGCAGAGGCTCCAGTACTTTGAGAAGTTGGGTTACAGCCAAGTCCCTAGAAAAAGTGCCAAGGGAATTGCTGTTGGACGTTTGAAAAACGATGGCATCACGGTCATTTTATGATGGTTTCCAACCCATTCCTCTTACAAGCCCTGAAGAGTGTATGCTAATGAGCAGCAGCGTGGAGAAAGAGAATCGCATTTAAAAAAATAATTTCCCAGCATCCTCTCCTCATTTGATGTACGTACCGAACCTTAAAGAACTGTGTGTCTCATGATCCTTTCACCACGACCAGGGCCAGTGGCTGTGAGACCAGTTCTCCTCCGGGTCGTAAGGGGGTGGAGAAGCCGGAACTCACCAGAGGCTGAGGGAGGCCCGGGCCAGGGGCCTGGCTGTTCCCAGGAAATCAGCCCCTGGCCCAGGGACAGAGGGGTCCCTGCATGTGGGCCTCCAATCATGGAACAAAGGACGGATTGTGCATCTCCCCTTCCAATGGTCCCCTAATTCATTGTTTTATTTTGTCTTTAAACTGATTGCGTCCTCATTTTAGTCCTGAGCAATAATGCAAACAGCACCTGTTAGCAGAATAGTAGGGCATCCTCTTCCCCAACGATTCCATGTCACCGTCCACATGAGAAACGTGTTCTTAACTTTTTATTCATTGTTTTAATGGTACACATTTTTATATGTTTTTATTGATTTCAGAGAGAGGAAGGGATAGGGAGAGAGAAACATCAATGATGAGAGGGGATCATGGATCGGCTGCCTCCTGCACACCCCACACTGGGGATCAAGCCCACAACCAGGGCATGTGCCCTGACGGGGACTCTAACTATGACCTCCTGGTTCACAGGTTGCTGCGGGGCAAGAACTGTGTCCTTTAATCATCCGGCAGGTAGCAGTGAATTGTAACCCACTACGCCAGGCTTTCCTATGTGTGTTGGTTTGAGCTTTGAAGACAATTCCTTCCAAAACTGCCCCAGAAAGCAGGAGCGGAAACCCCGAGGAGGAGAGCCTGCAGCTCTCACTCCTCCAGCTCCTAGCAATAGCCATCCTGTCAGGGACCCTCTTCAGTTCTGGCCGGCGGGGCATCGATGGAGTGCAGGGCCCGGCCTGCGGCTCCTGGTCTCGGGCGGCATTAGGAGGGTGTTGCAGGGACGGGGAGGCCTCTGGAGCGGCCCTGATGAATCGGAGCTATTCCTGGCCGCTGGGTGTTGTGTTCCACTTCAAAGCCTCCCTGTTCTCGTCCTGAAGAACCGCACGCATGCAGCCAAGACGCGGGGTTAATCAAAAGGAGAAGGTGGCGAGCCTGACACTCAGGAGTTTATGCTGAACACGGAGCAGATCCCGGCTCAGGCTCCGGGTTTTCCTCTAGAACAGCACTGCCTGGTTGCATGAAGTCTCCCTAATTACAATGTGAGCTCAGCCAAAGGCGGGGCCTCCACTCCCCGCAGGACCGGCCTGTTGCGTGTGGCCTATTGCGGACGAGTGCCTGGAGTTCAGCACAGACACAACAGCAGGCGTAAGCGAACCTCAGGTTCGCGTTTGGGTTTTAAGATCCCCTTTTCCATGTGAATCAGTGTCAACGGCCTTCCTGCCACGGGGGCTGCGGGAGGCAGTCAGTTCCTAGGCGTCGTCCACCTAACACCCAGCCCCGTGGTCAACAGGGTGCATGTGCTGTTCTTCTAATGAAAGATGCTGGGGCCCGCCGGCGTGGCTCCGTGGTTGAGCATCGACCTATGAACCAGGAGGTCACGGTTCGATTCCCAGTCAGGGCACAGGCCCGGGTTGCAGGCTCGATCCCCAGTGTGGGGTGTGCAGGAGGCAGCCGATCCATGATTCTCTCTCATCATTGATGTTTCTCTCTCTCTCCCTCTCCCTTCCTCTCTGACATCAGTAAAAACAGGTATTTTTAAAAAGAGCTCTTGGTGAGCACGCCCCGCAGTGAAGAATGACTGGGTGTCAGCAGTGAGGGCCACAGCCCTGGCAGCCTCCTTTGCGGAGAACAGAGGATGTGCGAGCCTGATCTGAGCACTTTGTCGTTAAGTCCTGATAACAATGTACTGAGTGTCGTCCCCCGAGGCCCCCGGGAGAGCAGGGGTGACAGCTGAGCGAAGTGGGGGTGCAAATGGTGCAGTCAGTGCGCTGCAGGCTGGGGTGCCTCGCATCCACCACGGCCTCTGTGGTTCCTCAGAAATTAGGACAGAAGGGGACACACGAATGATGGGCAGTGAGCGCCCCTGTGTGCCTCGATTATTCCTCACGGGGCTCCCAGAAGGCTGCTCCCCAAGACCCAGGCCTTCCCCAGCCTCTCCTCCTTCAGTCCCTTCTGAGCAACATCTACCACGTGGGAGGGCACCCCCCAACTAGCTCGAATGTTCGGACCAAGACAGACATGCCCTGGAGCTTACAGTAGAAGGCAAGTGGCCAAACCTTCATCATCACAGCGAGTGAGGAAGGTGAGCTCTGAATGCAGCTGCCGGGCCATCCCCTGGGAACCAGGGCCTGAGCCAAGATGAACCCGTGTACCCCACCTACTGCCGTTCCTCAGAAGCTCTGGCGGCAAGACCTTGGGTCTTCCTCCTCCACAGGGACCCCAATCGGTTAGACTGGAGGCCACAGCAGAGGGACTGGGGAGCCCCAGGAACACGCAGGAGGCCTAATTCCACCCTGAAGGCCAGGAAAGACGTTCAGGAGCAAAGGATGTGCAGGGACCATAAGGAGAGGAGGGGAGACCATGAGGAGGGATGGGGAGCCCATCAGGAGGGGTGCAGGGACCATCAGGAGGGGAGGGGGAGGCGCGTTTGGGCAAAGCTTGTGCTGTGGAGCCTGAACAGTGGACCCAGGGGGGCCTGGTGAGTCCCGGGATCTGTGTGCCTGACTCCAGAGGGCGTGGGGCTGTCCCGGGACCTCCCGAGGTGAGCTCACCTGGTGACAGGGTCCCAGGGCGGTGGGGACGGAGGGAGACCGCAGTGGGTTTACCGAGGCGCTGAGGTGGGAAAAGAGGAGAGAGTGGGTTAGAGGAGCAGGTGGGGAGGCCTCTAGCAGAGAGGAATGTTCTCTTCAGACCAGAGGCCCCCCTGGGCTTCTTACCGGGTCTAGAGGGAGGAACGTGGAGACATAGAGGAAGGTGATCATCAAGGTGTGTGTGTGTGTGTGTGTGTGAGAGAGAGAGAGAGAGAGAGAGAGAGAGAGAGAGAGAGAGAAGGGAAAATGTGAGACAAGGGGATGACATGCTGGCATGAATGCGGGAGACTGTCCGAGAGCGAACACAGGAAGGGACTGGCAGGAACCGGGAAAGGCAACACCAGAGACGGATGAGGACACAGTGGAGGGAGCGGGTGTCAGGTAGAGGACATGGGAGCTGGAGAGCGTGGACAAGGGATGGGGGGGGTGGTGACAGTGAGAAGAGAGGGAGAGGGCAGGAGGGAGGGGAGGGACCGGGACAGGGAGGACACTGGGGCCGGAGAGAGGCACACCGTGTGTCTGGACGGTGGAGAGGGGAGGAGTGGGTCTGGGCCAGAAGGGGAGGGAAGGCCCAGGAGCTCCCAGTTCCCCTCAGTGAGGGGGGTCCTCCCTCAGGGTAGGGGGTGCACTGTGAGGCTGTGCTGTGAGGGGCAGAGCTGCACTGGGAGGCTCACCTGCAGGT
>NW_005370495.1:1017056-1042361 GCF_000412655.1 Myotis brandtii | reverse complement strand
GACACAGCCTCGCTCACCTCACCTGCGCCCTGGGAGACTGGGTGGAAGCAGACGAGGCTGAGGCCGAGCTGGGTTCCCATGAAGAATCCGCGGTGCAGATTCGGCCTGGAGCTAGAAGGGTCCTCGGAAGGAGGGGCCTGACACTCGGGGGGCCCGGGGGGCTGGGGTGCGGCCAGCTGTGGTGTGTGGTGAGCACCGGGGGGAGGAGGAAGGAGCGCGCCATGGAGGGGGGCAGCCTAGAGTCCGGTCACACTCCCCTGGAGGCTGAGGGGTGACAGGTTGTGGGTTGAACCCAGGCCTGAGTGCAGAGCTGGCACCTGGGAGGGTGCGGGCAGGTGGGCGCCCCCCGGTGCCGCGGGGACGGGCGGGCTTGTCCTGGAAGGTTCTGGGCTTCAGCCTCCGGGTGGAGGGGTGACCAGGAGACCCAGCCTGGCTGTGAACGTGGGCACAAGCCCGCCCCCCTCCGGGCTTCCTGGTCCCCGTCTGAGGTGGCCCCGGGGACAGGGCCGTGCTGGGCAGGGCGTCCTCCTTGGACCCCCCTCTGGGAACCTGTGGGAACGGGAGGGGCTATTGCAATAACACGGGAGGCCGTGCGCCCGTCGCAGGCGGGGTTGTGGGTGAAGGAGCCGGGACAGGGTCCAGGGGTGGAGAGCGTCCTTTACAGCCCTGGTCACCTGCCCGGAAGGTGCCCGAGCCGGGCTCCTGGGCCGGAGACGAGGAGGAATGGGAGTCACTGAGGAGCCACGGCCCCTCACACGTGGGAGCAGTGCCGGCTCCTGGCTCCTGGGAAACGGAGGACAGCTTCGTCCTCTTGGCTTCATTTACTCCAAGTTTTCATTCGGAGACAATTACAGATTCGCAGGCAGGTGTGAGCACCAGGCAGGGAGTCCCATCGCCTCACCTGGGGACACCTTGCAGCGCGAGAGCGTAAAGGCAGGCAGGGGGGACCCTCCGGGTAGAGACCATCCCTGCCACGGCCACCGCCAGGCCGGCCCAGCCCCTCGGCTCCAGGAACCCCAGGCCCCGCTCCGGTCCAGGACTCTGGCATTTCCAGGCGCTGTTCTGAGATTTGGGGACGATGGTGAAGTGATGCGCTGGCATCGCGGGGCGAGCATGTCATGGTGGCTTTCCTCGCTCCGGACACTCCTCCTGCCACCCTCCTGCTGCTGCTGGAATGGTAGTCCGCTTTTTCTTTATAATAGCATATTGAGGCTACAAAGAATGACTTGGATAAAAATTACATGAAAAAGAAAGTGGAAGCCCAGCCGGCTTGGCTCAGTGGTTGAGTATCCACCTATGACCCAGGAGGTCAGGGTTCGATTCCCAGTCAGGGGCACATGCCTGGGTTGTGGGCTCGATCCCCAGTAGGAGGCGTGCAGGAGGCAGCCGATCCATGATTCTCTCTCATCATTGATGTTTCTATCGCTCTCTCCCTCTCCCTTCCTCTGAAATCCGTAGAAGTGTTTTTTAAAATATCTTTTAAGAAAGGAGGAACATTCCGGCAAATTGCTGGAGGCTCATCCTTACGTGACCTCTCTCAGCTTCACTGAGGAGCTGGGGCCAAAGTCCTAGTCCCTCCCCTCGAAGGAAGGTAGGGAGAAAGACAGGAGTCCGTCATGCGGGCTTGCTGGAAGCTGTCCACAATGATGTGGTAAAAATAATCATTTAAAGGTAAAAATTCGTTTAAGACTTGGAGACTTAAACAGTATAAATCTCGCATTGATTAAGTTATCGATTTTGATTTATGGTGTTGTTAGTCTCCCATGGAGTTTGCTCTACTTTTTTATAAACGTCAGTAATTTTTGTCTGTGTTCATGTTCAAGGTTTTCTAATTTCTGGCTTTTTTGCTTTCATCTATTTGCTGTTGTAGTTGGGGGTCACTAGTCCACGGTGTAAAGCAGTGATTCCCAAAGTGGGCGCTACCGCCCCCCGGTGGGCGCTGCAGCGATCCAGGGGGGCGGTGATGGCCACAGGTGCATTTGGGGGCGATGAGTACCTGCTATTAAAATTTTAAAAAAAATTAATTTCCAGGGGCTGAGTAATATTTTTTCTGGAAAGGGGGCGGTAGGCCAAATAAGTTTGGGAACCACTGGTGTAAAGCTAAGGATCTGAGGGAGAACATCTCCAACACAGTTTTCAAAAATCTTCTCTCTTCATCACTTGTTTTCTTTGCTCTTAGGAAAAATAGAGGAGTCGTAAGCAAAACCATAAAACACAAAGCACACTTATAGTAACGAAGAGACCAATCGTGGTCACCATTTTTCACTTATCAATGCATTGGATTTGCTAATTTTTAAAGAGTGTTTTTGCTTCTCTGTTCATAAGCAAAATGGTCTGTTATTTTGTGGGGGTTTTTGTTCGTTTCTATTAATTTTGTTGGTAATGTCTTTGACATGTTTTATTATCAAAATTATGTTAGCCTCTTAAGACTGATTGAGAAATACGTGCCTTTGCTGTTTCCTAAAATGTTTTGGATAAGATTGGAGTTATTTTATTCTTAACTATTGGACAGAATTTGTCAGTGAAACCATAGGGGCCTATCATTTTCTTTGTAGAAAGGTTTTCTTAAAACCAGAATTAAATGTCTGCCATGGATATACATCTACTCAGATTTCTCTTTCATCCTTTGTCAGCTTTAGTAGGTTGTACTCTCCTAAGATTTTGTTCATTTCATATAACTTGTCATGGAAAAATGTGTTCCCAGTACTTCCTCACTCTCTTTAATGTTATGTTGTGTTTTACTGGCTTAATGTGTTAGCTCTCTCTTCTATTGCTAATGTTGTCAATTCATGTTAATTCTTTATTCCTGGTCAGTCTAGCTAATATCACCAATTTTTTATCTCCCCCTAAAACCACATTTAGCTTTGCTGACTTTATCGTTTGCCTTTTTAAAAATTATTTTATTTATGAAGTTATATTTATTATTTTCTCCTTATATTGGCTTTAATGTTTTCCCTTTAACTTTCTGATGCAGAATCTTAGATAGTTGATTTTATGATAAAGCATTTAAAGCTACACATTGCCCTCTACACATTACGTTAGCTGAATTCCAGAACTTTTTATATATTTTAATTTTATAATAATTTGATTTTTTGTCATTGTTTCTTTGATCTAGTGTACATTTAGACCATACACTTTATAACTTATGATCTATCCATTCGTCCATTTATTTATTTATTTATTTACAAAAAAAAACCTTTATATATTTTAATTTTATAATAATTTGATTTTTTGTAATTGTTTCTTTGATCTATTGTACATTTAGACCATACACTTTATAATTTACTTATCGATCTATTCATTCGTCCATTTATTTATTTACTTATTTATTTATTTTTTTTACCGAAAAACCTACCCAAACTGTACATATTTACTGTATATAATTTGATGAGCTTGGACATCTGTATCCGCCATGAAACCATGGCCACCAAGGTAATGCCGATATTCACCGCCCCTGAGCGTTTCCCTGTGCCCCTGGTGTTGTGGCTGAACAGCTGTGTGACAGGAGGCGTCCGGATCCTTCAGGGGCCAGGACAGTGCTGTTAGCTGCAGGCACGGTGCTGCCGGGCTGGAGTCTGTTCTGGTGAACATTCCACTTGTCCGTAAGCAGTGTGTGCTCTTCCGCTGATGGATGCAGTGATTTGTGAGGGCAGGTTAGTGATTGTACAGGTTGGTTAGGTCACTACCACCCTGGTTTGCTGTTCTGAACGTTCGTGTCCATCTCAGCCCTTGTGCCTGCGTCACAGCTCGGCAGCTGAGCCCACAGTGAGTGTGAGTCACTCACACGGTTCCTGTGAGCTCTGAGCACAGGGCCGGCTTTCCTGGTCGTCAGGGCGGCCACAGGGAGTGTGAGTCACTCACACGGTTCCTGTGAGCTCTGAGCGCAGGGCCGGCTTTCCTGGTCGTCACGGCGGGGCAGGGACGTGGTTGAGTAGAGCTTGTCATCTTGACCTGGGGCGGGGACACTACTTCCTGATGGCTCCCTCTGTGGTGCCCTATTGAGCAGACGCGCCCATGGCTCCCTGCCAGAGGGACCCCCCCCCCCGGGCGGCTTCAGGGTCATCTTCACAGGGTGTCTGAGTTCCCCAGAGGGAGGGGTCTGAGCGAGCAAGAGCATGTCCATATTCAGAATTCCTGCGACCCCCGGTGGCTGCACAAGGCCACACCTCTGCAGTGTGGGAGGGACCACACGGGATCTGCAGGCGGCCACCCCGTCTCCCGGCATCTCCGTCCAGTGTTGTCAGGTACCCAGTGAGGGATGTGGTAACTTACTTTCAACGTGCACTGCCTCATAGCCCAATGCCATGCGTTTGATATGGAAATGAGTCGTGTTTTATCTCCTATGACAGGAAGGCAGCGGCAGGAAGTGGCACCTCGTGTACTGTAGACCAAGCGTGTCAAACTCGCGGCCGGCAGGCCACATGCCTGGTTTATGTGGCCTGTGTTAGCCTGTGAGTTTGACATGGTTGTGTAGACCTTAATACGGACACAGTGACACTGGAAACGGTAGCGCGTGACTCCAGGAAGGGCCCGGGGGTTACGGCATCGTTCACGTGCCTAGGACTTCGCGGCTTTGTCTCCTTTAGAAACGTGTGTGAGAAGAAACCAGGTTATGTCATTTTCTTTGGTTGCGGATGACACGTTTAAAGGCCAGAGAGCTTATGGCACTCCAAGTCCTGCCATTACCAGATCGCAGAGCTAGAATATGGGCTCAGGTCTCGGACAGGCACCCAAACATACTCTATGTCATACAGTCAAACAGCGAGAGGAATGAGAAAGGAGAATGACTATACGCCACTGTATTTAAATGGTTTCCCAACAGAACGGAAGTTGGCTAATTGGCGATACTGGTGCACCATTTTCATAAAATAGCAATAACTATTTGTATCTTTTTTTCCCTTTGTTGGCATTATGTTAGATAAGGATGAATATCATTGGACACCAGGGACATAATAAAACAGCTATAAACTAGCCCGGCCAGTGTGTCTCAGTGGTTGAGCATCAGCCTATGAACCAGGAGGTCAGGGTTCGATTCCTGGTCAGGGCACATGCCCGGTTGTGGGCCCAATCCCCAGTAGGGGGCGTGCGGGAGGCAGGCAATCTATGATTCTCATCATTGCTGTTTCTGTCTCTCTCCCCCTCTCCTTTCCTTTCTGAAATCAATGAAAACATACTTAAAAATAAAAGTTATAAACTACATTTGTCAGATGGAGTGCCTCCGGCCCTCCCCAAAGGTTCTACATTCAGAATCCGAAGGCGTTTCTCTTCTGGATTATGTCAGGAGTTAGAGCTACGTCTGTGTTTTGAACAAATAAATGAAAGGATAGATCAATGTTCCAAAGTTGTCGATTCAGGGCGGAAAGAACAGGTTATTGAACAGAGAGCCTCGTGTCTGCTGCAGGAGCCACATCCCTGCACGAGGGCTTGGCTCTCACCTGTCAGAAGCCACCCTGAGACAGGTGCGAGCTTCAGGTCTGAATGTGCCATTGCCCGCCTCCAGGGGGCAGGCCGAGGCGCTCCGGCCTTCTCCCAGGACCGCCCTGACCTGGAAGCCAGTGGAGTCGCCTGGGTGGCGGTGCCGGCCTCTCTCTGGAGATGCCCCTCTGCCCCCAGTGGGACTCCTTTGTACATGAAGGGCCGCTTGGCAATAACAGCTGCTGTGATCACCGGGGACATGAAAGCTGCCTTTGCCCTCTGCCAGGGACCTGGGGCAGACTGAGGGCCACCCCGTCTGATGGGTTGTGTCTTACTTTCACGATGGTTTAAGCAGCTGGGCTTTTTCTGACAGATGTGCAGAAAGCCCGTTAGAATTAGAGCATGCGGGAGAAACCGGGCGGTTTGGGCCCCATGAGGGAGAGCGGGCTCCGAAGGGAGGGGTGATGCTCATCCTGTGAGACTCACGGGGGGCAGGGGGGACTAACGGGTGGCTGGGGGCACTATGAGCAGCAGGAACAGTGATACGCGCTGTGCTTGGAGGTTTATTATGAAAAAGTGTTTACTTCGTCCACTTCGTTAACCAGCACGTTGCATGTTACGGTCTGCACGCAGCTCACGTGTTTAAAAGGCACCCAATCCTGCTGGTGGCTGTGAATCCACCAGATACCTGTTCACGGAGGTGCTCTGGGCCCAGCGATGCCGGTGGGAACCGGTCCAGGGCCCTGGCGAGCCGCCTGGCCTCTGCGTCAGCCAGATCTTGTTTCAGGGGGTCCGGCGCTCACAAGTCTGACTCTGTCCTGACCGGCTGCACCCCTATAAGCGAGACCCTTAACTACCAGAACCTTGGCTTCTCGACAGTGACGTCACAGCTTATGGTGAATGAAACACACGAGGATGCACGGAGCGTTCAGACCGTTTGCCGAGGTCACTTACTCGCACGTGGCCTGTCGTGGAGGCGGGAGTGGCCCCCAGATGTCGTGAGTGGGGCCCTGCTCAGGGCCGCAGGCTAGTGTGTGGGTCCTGCTGTTACTCCACAGGCCGCCCCTCACGCCAGCCCCCGGCCCTGTGAGCGTCCGGGCTTCACGGAGCTGCGGTGGCGCTTGGTCCTGTGGGCACCTGGGCACACCTGCCTTCGCCGCCGTGATTCATGGGAGGGTGCTTGTCTAATGCAGAGTCCGGGGGAGGGACGGCTACCCAAGCGGACGCTCATTCTCCCTGCTCTTCAGTGTGCGTGTCCATTTCCTTTTCAGTTCTCGCTAAGAGTCCATCCCCTCTCCTTAGAAACGGCCCTGGAACTCCCAGGGAAGGGCTGGTTCCCCTCGGAGATCTGTGTCCATAGCACACACGCTCCCGGGCAGGCCGCTGCGTTCTTTTAGGTAAGAGCCTCCGTGGGAAGAGCAGGTCTTTGCAGGACACGGACTTGGACTTGAATTTGAGGTCGACTCCCGTTCCACGTGACGTGGTGGTTGCTTTCGAACATCTTGTCCTCCGGTGGCTGTCTTAGTCCGTTGGTGCTGCTGTAACAGTATCAGGAGCGGCGCTTCGCTGGTATTTATGACTGTTACCAGGAACCCCCAGGTGGGCTCGGGCTGCCCGTCTCTGTGTCCATTCACACAGGCGGGGTTGCATCCTATAAGGTTGAGAAGGCCATCCCACCAAGAAGACAGGTGCTTACAGGCATCAACTCCTGCCTTCCAGCAGGTGCAGGGGATGAGACTCTGAAGGGGAAGGGGCTGGGGTGGGGCTGGGAACGTAATGCAGCTACGTGCAGGCCTGGGGTCTGCAGACGTCAGCTATTGTCCTCAGGCATCAGGAGATGAGATGGTGTTGACGAGATGATGGCGATGTGATGATGTGGATGAGATGATGGTGAGGAGATGATGTGGATGAGATGATGTTTTGACTCCTGGTGGGTCGGCCTGACCCTGCGTATCGGTTCTGCTTGCTGGATTCATAGCTGTGTCACCTCCTCAATCGCTTTGCACAGGCCTTCCAAAGGAAACTTAAGAAAAACTTAACCCCCTATTCACATGTAAGAAACTTAATCCCCTATTCACATAAGTACATGTGCTCTAAGATTTTAAATAATATGATTACATTTTAGTTAAAGTCAGGTGCTCTGTCTATCAGGTTATAGGTCCCCCTTGCACAGGCCTTCCAAAGGAAACTTAAGAAAAACTTAAGCCCCTATTCACATAAGTACATGTACTCTAAGATTTTAAATAATATGATTACATTTCAGATAAAGTCAGGTGCTCTGTCTATCAGGTTATAGGTCCGCCCCATCATGAACAAATTCATTTCCATAGTCTGCCTCCCGGGTGCCTGCATGGCCAGGTCTGGGTGAGGGTTCTCTCCGGTGTGGACAAGCCACTTTCTTGTTGTGTCTTCAAGTGGTAAAGAGAGAGATTTCTCGTAGGGACTGTTTATAAGGGCCTAGTCCCCTCCGCAGGACTCCATCCTCATGACCTAGCCACCTCCCCAGCTCCCCATACAATGTTATCCACCGATTTTACTTCACAATATGAATAGATACATACATGCATGCATGCATGCATGCACACATACATGCATGCACACATACAGACATGCATACATACATACATACATGCATGCTTCACAATATGAATAGATACATACATGCATGCATGCACACATACATGCATACTTACATACATGCATGCATACATAAAACCCCAAAAGCAAAACAGAAATCTCTGAATGGGGCATGGCCTCCCCTTACCCTGGTCATGATGCTGCCTGCACTGAACTGATAGAAAGAGAAGCCAGGCCTTTAACTGCATGAGCTTCTTTTCATCGTTCACAAGAAATCCATTGTGTTATCAGCGCTGTGCAAAGTCAGGGTGGGGTGGAATCTCTTCATGGCCACCCAAAGGGTAGAGAAAGCAAGTGCCTCCCTGTACCAACTCGGCCAGTTCGCTGTGAGGAAGCCTGCCAGGCTTTCCCCAAGAGAGAGTATTTAATTAAAGTAAAACACGCCCACAGCATCTTCAGGTCCGGCCCCAGACTGGCCGCTGGCTCCATTGCCTCGATGGGCTCGAGGACAGTTTGATGACAGTCGGCCTGTCGGGAAGACAACTCACAGGCTCGGCCCCTCCTCGGGCGCCCGCGTTCTGTTTGGAGCCAGTGTTAAAGTAGACATCGCCCCGCCGAACAGAGCTCGGCCCCAGACTGGCCGCTGGCTCCATTGCCTCGATGGCCTCGACAGTTTGATGATAGTCGGCCTGTCGGGAAGACTGAACTCGCAGGCTTGGCCCCTCCTCGGGCGTCCGCGTTCTGTTTGGAGCCAGCATTGAAATAAACATCGCCCTGCCAAACAGAGTGGCTGATGCATAAACCACTAAAGCGCCGCAGTGGCTTTAACCAGGGACTGGGCACTGCCGGCTCACATCCCGCCTACCTGCTCACGGGACGGCACTTAACCAGCTCCCACACGTCACTCCCCGAACCACGTCTGTCACCGGCAGCGTCTCACCGTGAGGGAGCGTGTCCCGTGGCGGCGGCCTCGCCTTCTGTGGGCTCTGGGCCGTCCCCCTTGCTCAGGTTCAGGGCCGCATGGAAATGGCCTGGGCCCCCACACTGTCCGAACGTGAGCGGACCTCACCTGCAGGCGTGTGCGGGGTGTGCTCTGAGCGATCTGGCCCCAGCAATGAGACCGGACGTGTGGCCCAGTGACAGTGTGGACACCCCCTTCTGGGGGAAACAAATGTAGGCGTTCACGTTGCGCCCCCGCGAGCCAGCAAACACGAACCGTTTAAGAGTGTTATCTCCTGGCAGGAAGTATTGCAACTTCTTTTTCTAAAGTATAGGTAGGAAGGAATTCCCCTGAAATATGGAAAAACTAAAAGTACTCTATCTCACATGTAAGATTCTATGTTAAAAATTATTACCCAACTCTCTCATTATGACAGTTAGATATAGGTTGTTAATTTATGGCTCAATTACATAATGAACTGAAATGTGTAGGAAAACAACGAAGAGAATAAAGTGAAGGTAACGTGCAAACTGAGGGTGGAGAATAGGAAACTGAACTGCCCTTGGAAACGTGTAAGCTGGTTTTAAAGTCGTTATAGCCTTTTCCATGTCAGTTATTTGAATGCTGCTGTTTTTGGCAGACAGTCACTTATTACAGACTCATTTTCCCTCCTCCCTCCCGGTGGGTAGCATTTCTGGAAATAGCACTATCTTTTTCCGACTGAGAGACAGGAGAGGCATCGAGGAGCCTGGAGACACAGGCGGGGTGACGGCGGCCAGGGAGCCACGTGGCACGGAAGGTCGTCGGCAAGGACGCGCTATATTAGGAGTCAGGTGCCGTCAGAGTGGCAAGCGCACAGCCGGGCTCAATTAGGTGCATGACTGGGGCTCCCGGGGGACAGGCTGGGGGCTCGGGGAGGGTCACAGCCCTGGGGCAGAGAAGGAAGAGCACACTCGAGAGTCAGGAGGCACAAGCATTAGACTTGGTGACAGGAAATGAAGACGTGGGAGCTCGGACACACCCCGTCCTGTTGGCCGGGTGCCCCCATGATCCGCAGCCCAAATACAGATACCCCTGAAATACGGACAAGCTAGACATGCTGTACTTCACGTACACGACTCCATGTTGAAAATTAATACCCACCTCCTCTTTAGGACAGAGTTAGACATGGGTTATTAATTCATGGTTCAGTTACATAAACTGAAATGTGTAGGGAAATAATGAAGAGAATAAAGTGAAGGGAAAATGCAGCTGACGGAGGGTTGAGAATATGAAACTGAATTGCCCTTGGAAACGTGTGCACGGATTTTAAACTCACTGTACATTTTGGGGCTGTTTGCTTTGTGTTGAGCTGTTGACTTTGGTTGACGGTGGGCACCCATGTATACACAGTAATAATCGTGGGAACTCAAATTAACTGTTAGAGACTAGTTACTGTTCAGAATCAGGCGTCGCTGAGGGCACCTCTGGCGATGATGGACATCATGGTGGCGCTCCTGGCAGGGCTGATGGGCTTTTACTCGGGAGAATGCTCACCTAGGCCCTGCCCTGAGCAGACGCGACCCTGAGCGCCCGCCCAGATCCCCAGACATTCCTCCTGGGAGAGGGTGTCACCTACTGTGTGCAGCTGGACACCTCGGCGAGCTTTCTGGATGTCACTGGCTCATCACTAAGATGAGGTGGCGGCTTAAACTGCAGATTGTCTTCTTTGACCGATTTGCATAGAGAGGGAGGGCTGGCTGCTGAGCGAGGAGTGGTGCGGGCTGCTGGGGGCGCTGGGTTGTCACCGCTGGAGGCCCTGGCTTGGTCCTCACCAGGGAAGCCACTGCGCATGTGGGAGATGTCCCAGTAAATGCGGCTCAGAGTGCGCCAGATCGCTCCTAGCGTTTACTTGCCTCAGGATGCAAAGTTAGGGAGCTGATGTCTCATCCATCTTCCCGTCTTCCTAAGCAGGTGGAGAGCTTGCGTGAGGAGTGAAAACAAAGCAGGTGTGCTCAATAGGCTGTGCATTCTCCCACCTGGCCAGGATGGAGTGCAAGGTGGGCGTGGCCTGGATGGAGAGCACAGGGTGGGTGGGACCTGGGTGGAGCACAAGGTGGGCGTGGCCTGGGTGGAACACGGGGTGGGTGTGGCCTGGGTAGAGAGCAGGGAGGGCGTGGTGCACTATGTGGCTGAAGGCAGTGTCCCACAGGCTGAATAGAGTCTTATTAGGAAACTAGTGGCCCAGTGCATGAATTCGTGCACATTGAAAGGAAATTAATTAGAAGAAATATTTCAATATCGCTATTCGCCCTTTCTCTGGTAATTGTCAGCAACACAGCAGTAAATATCAACATGAAGCAGGTTATTATTGTAGATCACGCAGGGAGAACAAAGGGTAAAATATTTAACTGCAGCCGTGTCTGACTATATTCTGTGCAGTGACAAAACCTGAAGTCACTTTCAAGGTCCACCATTTCTTACTTCTTTTCAGTTGGGTTAAGTTTCTAAACTTTCTAAATCTCCATTTTCTGGCTAATGAGAAGAAAATAGGATTCCACCGAGTCTCCTATCTACCTACTCCAGGACTTCTTTGAGGATCAAATGAGATGAGGCTTGGGAAAACACTTCACAGACATTTGGTTAAAGTGTAAATGTTTGCACCTGGCTATAAAGGAAGTCGTGTTCCTGGGCTGAAGAAACTCCAAGGAGGCTAGTCACTAGTGAGAGGAAGCTGGGCGTTGCTACATGACATCATTACCTGGTGCCCACAGCAACCGTTTCCAGACTGGTCTGGGCTGTGGGCTGCATTTTGCTCCATGGGGTCCCGGCAGCGTTGGCTGTGATTTGGTGGGGTGTAGCTCTGGGGTGGTGGCGGGGCCTGTGTCCCACTTGGGGGACGCCGAGTACTGGTTTGTTGGCGCCAGGTCTGTGGTGCCATTTCTTTGAAAATGGCCAGTGTGGATCATGGCAGCTCCTGCATTGAGCATCTGCCCCCTGGTGGTCAGTGTGTGTCATAGCGACTGGTCAGATGGTTGAAGGGACACTTAGCATATTAGCCTTTTATATATATAGATGTGATCTTTCTAATACAGGCATCAGGGGACCAGCAAATTATAGGCATGGGCAGATGGTACCTCTCTTCATTTACTTTTTAGCTAAGTGTGTTTGGGGGTTTCTTTTTGGCTCTGCTCATTCCTCAGTACTTTTATGTTTAATAAAATTTCAAAGCCTCATCCTTTGCTATTATTAAAACCGGGGTATCTGCATGGGCTGAGTCACTATAATTAACCCCTCATGCTGGGGGCTCGCAAAGACACATGTTTATTTCTTACGGTCCGGAGGGGGGCAGTCCAGGGGGAGGGGCGGCAGAGGCCGGTTCTGGTGGGGTCCCCTTCCACACGGGACTGTGAGGGCCGTGTGTGCTCATGGGGGGAGCACCGACGGGGAGCAAGCCCTCTCCTGACCCTTGCGAGGGCACTGACCCCCTTCAGGAGGCTCCCTGCTCAGATCTCATCTCATCCTAATCCCCTCCCCATGGCCCAACCTCCTAACACGGTCATGCTGGGGAGTGGGCTTTCAACATGCGAGTGTTGGAAGGACCCAAACATTCATGTCATAACGGTCGTCCGTAAACCAGAGAATATCTAGGCCTGTTTCTCCATCATATTGTTGGACTTAAAATAGCCCCCTGCCCCCAAAGAAGAAACAATAACAATTTTATATGTTTGTTTGTTTTAGTTGATTTTTAGACAGAGAGGAAGGGAGAGGGAGTGTGAGAGAAACATTAATGATGAGAGAGAATCATGGACGCACTGCCTCCTGCACGCCCCCTACTGGGACCAAGTTCGAAAACCCAGGCATGTGCTCTGACTGGGAATCAAACCGGTGACCTCTGGGTGCACGGGACAGGGCCCAACCCACTGGGAAACACTGGCCAGTTGCACATTTTAGAGTGAAAGAATGCTGTCTCATTTTCTTCCAAGTACATACCTTGGGAGGTAAAGAATCCAAATTTAAATTTCTGAAGGAGAGCAGATAGGCACTGGGTGACTAGGAAGAGCCGCCCGCCTTGATGATTGGTCCTGGGAACGAAGGGCCAGGGTCACCTCAGGTCCCTGAGAAAACAGGACCTGCTGGGGACACTCAGAACCGTGAGGAACAGCAGGGCAAGGAGGCCACTCTGCACTGACCGTTTCACACCCATAAAACAGACGGAGTGCTTCCACACGTCTCACAAATCGAGCTAATTCCCCAGTTCAGTGAGAGGTGCGCTATAAAAGTCGATTAGCTTCACTCCAGGTGGGGACTCAACGAGTCGCCGTTCCACATTTCACCAATTACCGATATTCTCCAAGGGGACACATGACATTTGGAGTTATCAACTCCTGTGTAATTCCAGTCACTTTATTTGACCTGTAAGCGATTTTTTGCTCAAATAATTTGCATCAGTAAATGTTAGTAGCTATGAAACCTATTTGAGTATTAGAACTAATGAAGACTACCTTCTATCAGTTTGTTTTAGAAAAAACCCACAAAGGTGATGTCAGTACTTTAGCTGTTCAGAACCCCCATGACTGGGCTGCATATACACATTCTTTTTCTTCCTACACAGATTCATATCTATGCGTAATTGTTATTTTGTGGTGTTATCATAACACGGTCTTTATTCTAAACCCTTAAACTATAAATATCAGAATTAAGCATCATGTACATTTATTTAATGGGCTATGGGAAGGATTTTCAGTGTAGCAACATGCTATCCTTGGCATGCCCTCTCCCCGCTTCTCTGCTTGGAGTTTGCAAAGGAATTGTGGGCCTGATCATTCTGGAACCTCTTTCAACTCACTGTGGCGGCATTGTTCTCGCAACAGCTGCACTGGGATTACCCTAGTGAGTCAAAACAAGCTGTGTCTCCTTCTGTGGAGTTAGTGTGGTAGGAAAGGAAGAGGCAAATTGTCACACCAAAAATCTATATATCTAAAAGGCTAACATGCCAAGTGTCCCCTCGGGAGTTCGACCGGGAGAACGGAGTTCACTTGCTTGCTATGACGTGTGCTGACCGCTAGGGGTGGCGTGGAACATGGTGGGCGACCAGCGGTGGTGGCGGGGTGCTGAGGAGGCAGGGAGGTGGGGAACCTGATGGGCCCTGCTTGCTGGCCAGGCCGAGGGACCCTACCCGTGTGCGGGTTTGGTGCACTGGGCCTCTAGTCTACATATAAAGAGTGTGATCTGTCCCACCTGGTGGGGGAAAGAGAGCTGAGAAAACTCTGCCTACAAGAGCCAAACAGTCACGGCTGAGAACTGCTGTGCAAGCGACGCCCCCTTTTCAGACCAAGAAATGACCTGGGATGGGGAGGTCTCATTTCCTGCCTGGACGGGGCTCCTGTGATCCTGTTAGCGTTGGGCTCTGCTCCTGGGGGAACTGCAGTTTGAAGTGGTTTTCAGTTGAGCAGTTCCTCCCGACCCTTAGCCTCGCCAGGGAATTTTGTTCACTGTCCTCGAATCAGGTGTGTGATGCAGTGCCCAGTGTTAGAGCCTGTAATGGACACAAACAGGCTTTTGGACAAATGCCTTTACAAAAAGGGTAAATAATCGCATGCAATGCATACTCCATCCGGACTGACAGCCCTGGGAACCTGAGCCGTGCGTCCCGGCTGAGCTCAGCACTTTCTGTTCAGAGGCCCCGTTCTGTAAATCTGCGCTCTTCCTGTCTTAGGTGTGTGGAGGCCTCAGTCACGGCTTTCTTTATAAAGTCACTTGTCTTCGTGTAAAGCGGCCCCCAAAGCGGTGAAACTATTTTATAATTTGGAGTAATGACATAAACTCATTGAACTGTATAAGGGACACATCATATTTACATACACGATTCACCTAACAGTCACGTAGGCAGACTTAGTAAACGATTAGAGGCCTCCCCAGCACCCTCGGGTCAGAGGTCAGAGCTCCGAGCCCCTGAACTTCCTTCAGGACGGAGTGGGCGGGGTCACAGGAGCCTGCTGGTTCCCAGCAGCCAGGAGCTGTCCTCTCCCAGGGACTCAGGAACCTGCGCCCCCAGCCCCAGGCAGCAGGAAGGGAGTGAGGAGAGGAGGGAGGGAAGGTCTCCAGCTGGCCCCACAGGCAGGCAGGAGCCTGGGGAGGTGCTGGTCGGTGAGAGAAACTCATGGCCCCCAACTCCCCCGCAGGCTCAGTGAGTCCCCTGGCAGGAAAAAAAAAAGAAGAAAAAAGAGTTTTAGACAAAAGCAATTTATATTAAAAATTAAGTATGGCTATATAGAGAAGTTAAAAAAGAAAAGAGATTTATCATACCTTTCCTACTTATAACTAATTAGAATTACCCACAAATGATTTCATGCCTAATATGAGGGGATGTGGTATGTCACTTGATAGAATACATTGCATAATTTTACAATTCGTTTATTCGTAATATACGCGATGTACATACTACATTTTATATAATGTAGAGCGCATTTTTTCTCAGAAAAGGCCTCTGAAATTGGACTTGCTATGATAAAACACAGTTGCTTTAGAAAATTTAATTCTTTGTCTTTATAATTTAAATGAACAACATGCAGAAAGCACTGTCCCAGGGGGAGTAGGTCCTGCTATCCTCCCTGTCTTTCCTTTTTTCTTTTTTAGAGAAGGGAGAGAGAGAGAGAAACATCCAGGATGAGAGAGAAGCATGGACCGGCTGCCTCCTGCCGGCCCCCACCCAGGATCCAGCCTGCAGCCCAGGCCTGTGCTCCGACTGGGAATGGAGCTGTGACTCCTGGGTCATGGGTCTGTGCTGGTCACTGAGCCACACCGGCTGGGCCAGTGCGGCCTTTAATGCGTGGAGCTGGGTTCCCTTTCTCTAAGTACCCTGGAGACTCGCAGAGGGATTCCGTGTGAACCAGCAACCCGAGGCCTAAGGAGTTAGAGCTGCAGCTGCGGCTTTCCACCTGCATGTTCCTAAAGCGCCGTCCTCTCTGAGCCCGTCCCTGACCTTCCAGGTGGCATCTGCACAGCAGGGCCCCACGTGTCCCTCCCAGAGGGGGCAGACGGGGGGGAGGGTGTGCGGGAACCGACTGAGCCCGCTGAGAAACCCTCCCCGCTGGGCTGGACCCGCTGTCAGCCTGTCCTGCACCCACTGGCCAGGACGCCAGGCAGCCGAGAATAAGCTCTCAGCATCTGAAATCTGACTTGCACCGCGTTCCTGAAAACCACACACTCAGATTTCTCTAATCCCTCCCGAGGGTCACGGGGGTGGGGGGACACAGGGCAAACACCCTGGACCAGCCCGGCTCTGGCGCCTGTGCCAGGAGGGGGTTCCGAGTTTCATGTCCTTACGCCAGGAGGCGCCTGAGGAGGTGTCATTGGCTGTCCCCCCGCGGGGACAAGGCTGTGCTCCTGCAGTGAAACCCCAACTTCTGGGCGCCCACCTGGTGCCATTAGCACCGAATGTTAATGCTGCATTAGCTTAGCATCCTGTGTCCCCTTCTCCTGCAGAGAGATTGGGTGGGACGTCCAGCCATCGTGTGAGCAGGTGGGTTAAGGGTTCGGGGCCCGGTTAAGGTTAAAACACCTGGTGGTGGCCACGTGCACTTGCCAAGTCAGAGCGTCGGGGAGGGACTTGCGTGAGCGTGATGAGAACAGCAGCCTTCGTTCAAGTTCCAGCCTGGGCGCCCGGAGGGACGTGGCTCTGAGGTCGAGGGAGCCTGTCAGGACCAGCCGACTCCCGGGCGCAGATCCCCGTGCCCAGGGGAGAGTTCCCTTCCAGAAGCATCCAGGGCAGGGGAAGCCTTCTTCCTGCCGAGGGCCATGTGGACATTCATAACATCATTCGCAGCCACACACAGTTATGCACTTAAAGATCAGCCTGCCCTATGGGGTCAGACACTTAACTGACTCACCCCTCATGCCTCGGCAGAGCCGGACCCCATGACTTCACGGCCCGCGGGCCGGACGTTCCCCACGCTTGTTCTATTACATGAGTGCAAATTACTTCCAGGAAGGATTAGCAGTGGTTCTCAACCTTCTGGCCCTTTAATACAGTTCCTCATGTTGTGACCCAACCATAAAATTATTTCCGTTGCTACTCCATAACTCTAATGTTGCTACTGTTATGAATCGTCATGTAAATATCTGATATGCAGGATGGTCTCAGGCGACCCCTGTGAAAGGGTCGTTCGACCGCCAAAGGGGTCGCGACCCACAGGTTGAGAACCGCTGGCTTAGAGGGAGTTAAGAGGAGAGTTCAAGTCAACTCAGTATTTGCTGAACACTGATGTGTGCTGGGTTCTCTGGAGACATGGAGACTCACCGTCTTCAGGGAAAAGGGTTAAGAATGACTCACAGGGAAATGGGCAGAAATGACAGTTGGGTGGGATTTATTTATTGTGAATGAGTTTTCCAGCCACTGGAGGCTCACGTGTTAGGGAAGCTTATGTGTCTCAGATGCCAACCTCCACATAGACCTGGAGACACGTTCATCTGTTTTTCACAACGTACGGTATTTTGATAATTTTTGAAACAAACGTGCTAATGCTTTTGTAATATTATGTGCATGCTTATTTTTTGCAACTGAAAATAAGTATTTTAGTGTATCCTCAGCTATTTCTATTTGCTTGATGGCATTGCACACCTTAAAATTTTATTTATTTTTTCTAGACATAATTGGTTGAAAGTAGAAATCTTCATTTCCTGTCATACATTTATCTTTCCACTACCAACCACTGACTTTAAACTTTATAAGTCAATTTTCAGTCACTTCCCCATTTGCTAACTTATTTTGCTTTTTATAAACTTCAGTTCATTCTCAGCCTCTGAGGCCTATTTGCGTGTTTAATCTAAGGTGGAAAAAAATGTGACTTAACGTTATAAGTTGATTTATTGTTTCCAAAATGTCATTTTGTCCCCCTGTGTGTTTTTAAACGTGTTGTTTTTCCCATTCCTGCCAATCTATGGGCCACACAAATCTTAGCTATTGTGCACATCGGGCACTGGATGGACTCGTTGTGCTTTTGTTGCTAATGACCATTCAGTTGATTTGTATTTGGCAAGTCCCTGCTCAGGGTTAGAGGTTACCTGGATGTTACAGGGACACAAATGAGATAGATGCGCCCGCTGTTAGAGACACACAGGGGGCCTCTAACCCCTGGGGATTGCTACAAAGACCCAACTTCCTTCTCCACAGTTAGCTTTTGTCCGGCATATTGCTCCACATAGTCTTGCTGCAGTTGTTCTAGAATACTCTTTTTTAAACCCCTGCTTTTTTAAATAGTAGGGGCCCGGGAGGGTGCGGAAGAGACTCAGGTCCAGATCTTTCCCTCCATTCCAGTCAATTCAAAGTCACGCCGTTCAAACCGTAGGCGCTGGGTGGGTGTTTCCAGATCCTGGAACAATTGTCCAGACGTGAAGGGAAAGGCAACCCTGGGACAAGTACAAAAAGGAGCCCGGCCCGTGTGGCCCTGTGGCTGAGCATCGACCTATGAACAGGAGGTCACAGTTCCATTCCCACTCAGGGCACATGCCCGGTTGTGGGCTCCATCCCCAGTCGGGGGGTGCAGGAGGCAGCCAATACATGACTCTCTCATCACTGATGTTTCTCTCTCTCTCCCTCTCCCTTCCTCTCTGAAATCAATAAATATATATAAGAACAAAAAGGAGACCGTTTGCTGGCCCTGGCCCAGGAGGCCGGGGGTGGTTTGCGGAGGAGGAGGGGAGGCAGAGGTGCCCAGACCTGGAGTTGGCGTGGCTGCGTGGCTGCGCGGCTGTGGGCTGAGACGGCTCACGGCCATGGATGCTGCTGCCGGTGACCTGCCCCTGCCCCGGAAAGGGGTTCTGTCGCATCAGCCACGACTCACACCTCCATGTAACCATGGTCCAGGGACACCCTCTGTGACGTAGCTACCTTCTCCGCAGGCAACCGTTCATTTTAACGTTGACGTCGTTTCCTGGGAAAGTAGCTCTCCCGCTCGAGGCTAAGGAACAGGAGGACTAACGCTGCCTTCTGCATTTCCCAGTCGTCTCTCTTCCCGGATGTGACACTGAAGTCTGCTCAGGGTTGTAAGACGTGACTGTTTTCTTTCCAAGAGGCCCAGGCTAGTCGGGGAGACCCTGGTTTTCAGGAGTGATATGGTTTTCTGTTTTTGTTTGTTTGTGAAGTTAGTACAATTCTGCACTTGCTGGCGACATTGCGCGGGCGAGCCTCACGGGTGGTCTGTCCTTCCCTCTGGTTGAAATGCATGGAACTGGCTGAGATAAGCCAGTGGCGTTGGCCCACGTACCCCCATACCTTGTTCACGGCTCATCGTGTTTCTGTGTAGTGACCGTGGCTCTGTGCTGAGATGATGTGAGAAAGCCCCTCCTTCCACGTTCAGGAGAAACGTGGTGGGAACGCTCTGCAGAGAAAGGCCCCGTGTTTCCCGGGTCTGAGAGCAGCGGCGTGTGGTGTCCGTCGCGGGCTGTGAGGCCGTTCACAGGTTTGTACTGACGACCCCTGACTTGGGGAACATGGATGTGGACCCTGCATAGAGATGCCCGTCTCCCGATGAGGGTGCCCTGACGGCTGATGGAGAGAATAAAGGCCCCGAGAGAAGGGAAGGGCTTGTTGATTCTACGTGTTCCCGGGCAAGGACGGAAAGCCCAACGGCGTTCATCCTCCATCTCCCTCCTGCTCATGTAAGAAACGAACTGCCTGGCCTCTCAACCATGAGGCCCGAAGGCCCTGCTGAGCCCTACACTCCAGGGCTCCTCCCGGCAGAGCCGAAAGCCTCCTCCCCGAGAGGACCCAGCGGGCAGATGCCGACGCACTTGAAGGTGCTGTCAACAACCTTTTTAAAGACCCGCGGACTTAGAAGTAGTGACTGTGATATCGAACAAAGAACTTCCTTTTTATAAGAGAAGCAAAGATGATTGCAGAATAGGGACGGCCGGCCCTTTTCATCTCGCACACACAGACTGATGACTAGAATCCCGCCCGCGGCACGCCAGAACATGTATTATAGTTTTTTGCCGATCTGACAAAAAAAGAAAAAAGAAAAATCAGTTTTATTTTGATTCAATCACACCAGACGGCTATTGTGTGGGCTGTTTTCATCTTTTACTTGACGGTCAAAGGGAGAGGGGTCAGTGCCCCTGACTGGATAGCCAGGTGCTGCATGCTTTAAAACGTCTTGTCACACAACGGTTGAAAATCTCTTCTAGACCAAAATTAACTATTTCTTACTGTGTCTCAAACTTTTTTTTTTTTTTTACTGTTTTTGGAAACTTATTTTTTTTAACTGGAATTGCACACACTTTGCTATGTAAATAGTGATTTTATAAACATATCAATTATATTAAGTATCTAAAAGGTAGTATTTTTTCTAAGTGTTTCTACATAGCTAACTTTGTTCATATTTAATGTTATAATAAAATAACTTTAGGAATACTGACATTCCCTTTCATTCACTGATCAAGATCTATTTCTTGACGTATAAAAGAACAAAACAAATAATTTCACTCTATTATACATATATTAGAGGCCTGATGCACGAAATTCATGCAACAGCAGGCCTTCCTTCTCCCGGCTGCCGGTGCCAGCTTCTCTCTGGCACCCGTGACCCAGGCTTCCCTCACAGCCCCGGCTTCGTCCGGAAGGTCGTCCAGAAGGATGTCCGGTCTAATTTGCGTATTATGCATTTATTATTATTATAGATTTATATGGTTATTTTTATACATGTACTCAAAGGCATATAATTTTTATTCATTTAAAACCAGTATTTGTTTTAACCATTCCCTAACAATTTGCATCTTTCATTTGCTTATATGTACAAGTTTCATGTTAGTACAGTGGGGCCTTGACTTACGAGTTTAATTCGTTCCATGACGGAGCTCATAACTCAAATTACTCGTATGTCAAATCAAGAAGTGAACGAGTGAGACACGTGATGCTGGGCTGATGTTGTGGCGTTCACTGTGACGTTCGCTGCGCCAACTAGCGGTGAGGTATCTGAAGCTGGCTCGTAACCCGAATTTTAGCTCGCAACTCAAAGCAAAAAATCGGCCGAGGGACGGCTCGTATCTCGAAAAACTCGTTAGTCGGAACACTCGTAAGTCAAGGCCCCACTGTACATATATTCCCAAAGGACTCATGTTTTCAATATATCCTTAAGTAATAAAAGCCAAATAGACCATATCATGTAGACTAGTCAAGAATTAGATTAATAGAATAGTGTAAGAAAATTATGATGAAACTAGAGGCCTGGTGCAGGACATTTGTGCACTAGGGGCCGGGGGGGGGGGGGTCCCTCAGCTCGGCCTGTGTCCTCGCACAGTCCAGGACCCCTCGGGGGATGTCTGCCTGCCAGCTTAGGCCTGATCCCCGTGGGCAGTCAGACATCCCCCAAGGGGTCCTTAGTGCTGCCTCAGAGGTGGGAGAGGCTCCCGCAACCACCGCTGCACTCGCCAGCTGGGAGCCCAGCTTCTGGCTGAGCAGTGCTCCCCCTGTGGGAGCACATTGACCACCAGGGGGCAGCTCATGTGTTGACCTGGTGGTCAGTGCACATCTTAGTGACCAGTCATTCCGCCGTCCGGTCAATTTGCATATTAGCCTTTTATTATATAGGATATCAACCTATCCTCTGTACCCATGCAAAAAAAAAATGGATTCAGATATGAAATAATTGGCTCTGGCTGGGTAGCTCGGTTGGTTAGAGTGTCGTCTCCACAAGCCAGACTTGGGGTTCACGCTCCGGTCAGAGCGCATACAAGGAGCAACCAGTGGAGGCATACATCAGTGGAACAACAAACCAGTGTTTCTCTCTCTCTCCCCCTCTCTCTCTGAAATCAGTAAATAATATTTTAAAAGAAGATAAAATACTGTACTTTTACTCGCTTAGAAATACTTTTACTTGGAAACCATTCCTTTTAAACAGTAGGACCCTGGTTTATTGAGCGCTGCAGGAGCGCAGGTGCCTGACGGATGGCAGGCTGACTTACAGCGCGAGGGCAGAGACAGCAGCCAACCACGGCGACTGCCTCTAGTCAGCGCCCGGGCGTACCCATGAGGTTGGAGACGTTGCTCTCTGGTGCGACGGCTTCATCTCGAGGAGGTCTCGTGGCAGCTGCATGAGGCAGAGAACCCCCCACACACAGAGGGAGCCGGGCAGGAAGGGACAGCGTCAGGCGCTGGACCGAGATGCAAGCGAGTGCAGTACTTGCGTTGTGAAAGCCGTGGTTACCACTCTGTGGTGAGTCAGACACTGTATCCATGCACAGACCCTCACAGCTGGCTGGAATACAGTAATGGAACGATTCTATTAAACTCTGATAGATTAACGAATGATCTTTAGTTTTTTAAGTTGCTTGTCCAGCAGACATTGATTAAGCATTGATTAGTGGTGTGTACCAGGCAGTGCTGGTCATGGAGTACATGTGGCATGAATATTCATGTATGCTGATTGCTTTGTCAGAACCCCAGTCCCACTGTGCCTGTAGGAGAGGGTAGAACCTCACGATTAGGAAAGTGGTCTAGAAACGTTTAAGACGGACCCTCTCCTCCCTCCTAACAAAACGCAGTCATGTGTAGGTAAACACGATCTCTACAGAAGAACTAGGTGGCGGGTGGGAAACATGCATGCATGTCCCTGGTCACAGTCAGGCCAGATGGGAGCACTGCTGGCTGCTGTGCTCACTGTCATCTTCAAGGAGGAGCATGTTTTGAGCGACAGACAGACCTGAATCCAGGGCGGTCCCTCACTGTCCTTTCCTCTCTCCTCCCCAGTGCTGCCCAGCCACACGTGCGGGAACCCCGGGGACATCCTGAAGGGGGTGCTGCACGGGTCCAGGTTCAACATCGGAGACAAGATCCGCTATAGCTGCCTGGCCGGCTACGTCCTGGAGGGCCACGCGACGCTCACCTGCATCGTCAGCCCCGGGAGCGGCGCCACCTGGGACTTCCCGGCCCCCTTCTGCAGAGGTAGGTCCCCTACGCCAGGGGCTGGCCTTGTCCGTTTCCGCTGATGACGGGGGACTCACCTGCCGGCCCCTCCCCAGGTCATCCATTCTGTTCCCCAAAGTCGTGTTCCGTTACCAAGAAACCGTGTGTAAAGTCAGGAACACATGTAGTGATGTTAATTAAATCCCCGGATCTGCCTTCATCCTTATTCTCAGACCCTCTCAACCTCTGCACTGTTTATCACCGCTCAAGACTGCATTTTCTGAGCTTTAATACACGCCTTTATGTCCACCGTGATGTGGTCTTTCCTTTTAAAAAAATTATTTTTATTGATTTCAGAGAAAAAGGGAGAGGGAGAGAGAGAGAAACATCAGTGATGAGAGAGAATCATGGATCGGCTGCCTCCTGCATGCTCCTTACTGGGGATCAAGCCCACAACCTGGGTCTGTGCCCCAACCAGGGATTGAACTGTGACCTCCTGGTTCATAGGTTGACACTCAACCACTGCGCCACACTGGCCGGGCAATACATCCTTTTTTATATTTTTCTCATTAAAAATGACAAATAGCCCTGATAATTAAAGGTAAGGCCTCTTTCAACACTCAGACTTGAAATAAAGGCTCACAGAGGAGAGTCCTGTCACCCAAGTGCCCACCAGCAGGACTGGCCGTGCGGGGAGAGTCACTGCCGTGAGCCCGAGACGCTTGGCTGTGTCTACGATGTTAGTGTCACTGATCCAGGCACCCTCGGGAAGAGCAGGCTTTGGTTCGTAGCCTTTGACTTGACTTAGAAAAACTCACCTGACGGTTTCAAAGATAGAAACATCACTAACGTTGGTCAAGGTCTTGATGGAAGGCCTGGGGACGCGCTACCTGCTTGCTTAAATCATATCTTCTAGTTCTCACGGGGTTTATGATGAAATAATAAACACTGACACTCATTTCTCAGAGAAAGAAACACGATATTAACATTTGAAGGTTCCAGAGGTCATGTGAATTAAGGCCCAAATCCATGTCTGACTTGTTAATGCTTTCTGTTTTTCAGTTAGGGTTGACATTCAATATGTTATTCTGTACTAGTTTCAGGGGGACAGCATGGTGGGTAGACAATCATGTACCTTACACGGTGGTTCCCTGCTCCCCCACCTCCTACCCCACATACAAGAACACACTCAGAACCGGAAACCGTGAAGCTCCTGGAAGGAAACATGGGCGGTGAAATCTGGAGCATTTCTCACAGCAGTAGTTTCTCTGCGCTGTCTCCTCGGGCAAGGGAAACAAATAAAATAAACCAACGGGACTACATCAAACTCAGAAGTGTTTGCACAGCAAAGGAAACATCAACACAATGAAAAGACAGCCCTTCTCTCAGAACAGTGGTTCTCAACCTTGGCTGCACATGAGAATCACCTGGGGATCTTTTTAAAATCCCGATTTCTGGGCCTCATCCTCCAGAAATTCTGTTTCTTTGTTATGGGGTGGGGCCACAACATTATTAACAAAGAAACAGAATTTCCGGAGGATGAGGCCCAGAAATCAGGATTTTAAAAAGATTCCCATTTTTTTGGTTCAATTCCAGTCAAGGGCATGTACTTTGGTTGCAGGCACATCCCCAGTAGGAGGTGTGCAGGAGGCATCTGATGTTTCTCTCTCATCGATGTTTCTAACTATCTCTCTCCCTTCCTCTCTATTAAAAAAAAATCAATAAAATATATTTAAAAAAATAAAATAATAAATGATGGCCATGAAACCTAAGGATGACCAGGGGACAGTTGAGGGCGCAAAGAGGCTGAGAAAGGAGAGAGAGAACAGTGAGATCAGAGGCCTCTAGGTCCTGTGGGGCCAGAGGGTGGTTGGAGTGCAGGTGTTCAACCACGTGACCTGGAAATACAGAGCGTGAAGGTGGGAGCACGGGGCATCAGGAGGGCAGCTCTGGGCGGTACCCACTTCCTGGTAGAGAGAGGATCAAGGGCGATGGTGAGAATGGGTGGCTGAGCGGGAGCGGGTTGTTGGAAGAGGGGGCAGGGAACGAACTGAGACCAACATTCAAAGGATCAGCAAGAACCGAGATGAGTGTGGACTCGGAGAGCCTGACAGGGAGCCTTCCTGCGGCCTGGAGCTGACCAGGGCTCGGTGGAGGACTCAAGGAGGAAGGGGTGAGGTTCCGAGGAGCAGAGGTGACCAGCTGGGAGGGTTTAGGGAGAAAGAGCAAACGTATCCTGGAAGCGGGTACATGGGCGTATGGTCCAGCTCCAGGCCCCGGGCCACCTGGGCCATGGAAGCAGAATGTTGACCGCTTGGGAGGACTTCCCGGTCCCAGCTCTCCAGGAGATGTGGGGTTTCCACGGGGAAAGGGCAGGGGATACCGCGGATGTGGTTGTGATGTGGGATGTGCTGCTCATGGTTGACCTTGAGTGTCAGGGACCTCGTGGAGGGTTTCAGGAGCTCGGGAGGGGGAGGGGTCCATCTGAGAT
>NW_005370495.1:966484-1016914 GCF_000412655.1 Myotis brandtii | reverse complement strand
AGGGGGTGGGGGTGACCTAGGAGACCAGTGCTTCTTACAGAGACCTCAGTAAGCGGGGAGAGTGTAAATGCCCCATGGTCTCGTGGTGTCTCTGGGCCCCTCTGAGCCCAGCCCCTGGAGGAGTGTCGGCCTGCCCCACCCCAGCTCCTTGTCAGCCTCTCTGCCCTCAGAGCAGCACCCGCTCCTGGTGCAAACACTGTAGACCCAGGAGGGCGAGTCTGACCCGAAGCAGCAAAACCTTTAAGCCCTGAGATGAAAAATACGTATTAATAATTTATCCAATCAGCTATCACTGCGTGATCACTGCATGCCAGGTGGTTGGAAACAATAATAGCTACTTTGATCAGATACTATTTGCCTGCCTAGTTCTAAGGGTTCTGCCGGATCAATTCACTTCACCTCACACCAACCCTTGGCATTGACACCTTCATTCTCGCCAGTTACAGAGAAGCAGGCTGAGGCGCAGGACGGGCCCGAAAGCTGGTTACACAGCAAGCGGGCGGCTCCCTCAAGCCCAGACGGTCGGTCTGGCTTCTGGGTGTTCACTGGCTCCCAGATTCCACACAGCCCTAGGGAGGTCAGCGCGTTAGATAGTATCTCCCAGGTTAGAAAAGGAATGTGATGAGTGTGTGTCTGTGTGTGTGTGTGTGCATGTGTGTGCATATGTGTGTGTTTCTTTCCTGGAGTCTTTCCCCCACAATCGTTAACACTGCGAAGAGACTGCATCTGGTTGCATATCCTCCGTGTGGTAAATTTAACACACTAACTCGGGAAGCCGCTGAGCCATGTTGAAACCCTCGGATGGTTGTGTGGTGCAGACACATCATACTTTAATGATTTACAGCTTATTAAACATTTAGTTGGTTTCCATTTTCCCTTCTGATAAATGTGCAAGGGATGTCTCTAAATAATGTTTTATTCTGAATTTTGTATTATGCCCTCAAGTTATATTCCTAGCAACGTCTATACCCAGGCGAGGCCTGTGATACTTTCAGAGTTTAGAATAAAGCTTCTAAAAGTTTTGAGGTTCCTTGGGAGAAATGGTGAGCTATGATTTCCGCTTACATTTAGAATATTTCCCCACTTACGGGAATCAGTAGATCCAAACGCATCTTTTATTAAAAACCTCATCTTCTTGGATTAACGAGATGACATTCACGCTTTTTTTTTAGCTGTAGAATCATATTTTCCAAGTGCAAGATTTTGTGAAAACTCAGTATAGGAAACCGAGTTAAAGAAATAATTGCTCTGAGGGAAATCGGGTGTCGGAGCCAAAGCCCACCCACTTGGCAACCGCTGACTCCTTCCCTCAGAGGTCCTAGGGGCACATTTTTAAAATGCTGAAGTGACTCAATACTGGTCTTCTTCATTTCGTTGAAAACTATTTATTGTGTGCTAATTCTCATGGTCAAGTATTTGCACGACAGTTTGACCTAACTTCACTTTCTTTCTGTATAATGTTTAAAAAATATGGGGGGGGGATTCTAAATAGCATTTACTTAATTAGCCCCCCCCCCAATTCTTCAGCTTTTAAATTAAAAAAAATTACTCTGGATATAGCAAAATTAATATAAAAGTAATAGTTTTGATACATTATAGTTGCTTATTAATATGTATGGATTAAAAAGAGCTTACATTATATTAATACTAGAGGCCCTGTGCATGGATTTATGCACTGGTGGGGGATGTGGCCTGCGGGAATCGGCTGCTGTGGGAGCACCACTCGTCCTGGTCAGCCTAGGGCGCTCCCACTGTGGGAGCACACTGACCACCAGGGGCAGCTCCTACGTTGAGCGTCTGCCCCCTGGTGGTCAGTGTGTGTCATAGCGACTGGTCGACTGGTCATTCTGCCATTGGGTCGCTGGGCTTTTATTATATAGGATAACTGTATTATTTAAATATCGGCCAGAATTGGTTTATTTTTAATAGTTACTTATTTGTTTTAATACATTTTACTTTTTATATGTTATTTCTGAGTTTACATGCTTAACTGTGGAATTTGAAATAATTCTTCCAGGCCCAGACAGGTGTGGCTCAGCGATTGAGTATCAACCCAGGAGCTGGGAGGCCACCGGTTCAATTCCCGCCAGGGCACATGCCAGGGTTGCAGGCTTGATCCCCAGTGTGGGGCGTGCAGGAGGCAGCCGATCAGTCATTCTCTCTCACCATTGATGTTTCTGTCTCCCTCTCCCTCTCCCCCCCTCTCTGAAATCAATGAAAATATATTTAAAAAATAATAATTCTTCCGGGTGCCAGGAAGCTAGCTCATAATCTCATTTTCTTAATGTTTTCCTTTGATTACTTTGCTTTCTCTGCCTGCCTGACTTTATCTCTTCTAGAAACTTTCTTGCTGCTCTGCTGAGTATAAAGGAAAATTCCCAGGTGGCAGCTTAGCTACTTGTTGAAAACAAACAGCCACACACAGGGGCTCTATAACCCCTGGGGATTGCTACAAGGACCCAACTTGCTTCTCCACAATTAGCTTTTGTCTGACATATTGCTCCACGTAGTTATGCTGCAGTTGTTCTAGAATATTCTTTTTTAAACCTTGTATTTGAAGATGCCTCTATATTTCCATGACTCGGTTAACTTACTTTCTGACGTCTTTCCTTAGAAATAGCATAGTTTGATGCCATGCATGAGCCCAGAAATGTGTTTTGTTAAAATCTCACTTCTAGTACTAAGGGTGGCCGAATAGAGGCTCATTGCAGGCAGTAGAGCTGCGGGAATGCTACAGGCACCCACCCAAAGAGGAAAAAGCAAAACAGGAGGCAAGTTGCTGGTTCCAGGCTGCCTTCTAGGATGGAGGGCACAAGCGCATTGCCGAGTCCCTGAAACGTACGGTCCAGAACTTTGCACGTCATGAACTGCTGAGAAGCAAAGCAAAGTGAGGGGACAGTGATGAAAAGGGGTGCCTGTTTGTACCTGGCGGCCCGGGAAGGCAGCCCAGGAGTATGACTGATGCAGACACCAAGGGCAGCAGGCAGGCCATGGGCAGCATGACGAGTGCAAAGGGCCTGGGGCAGGGACATACAGGCACTGGTCCTGGAGGCAGGGTGGCCCCCCAGGAGCGAGGAAAGGGAGGGAGAGGGGAGAGAGTGAGGTGGGTGGGCAGGGCCGCTGGGGAGGCAGGCAGGAGTCAGCACACAGCCCATGCCTCAGGGCCTGGCCACCTTTGACTTCAGTCTCAGGGTGACATGGGAAGTTTAACAGTTTGGGACAGAAAATTTTAAGATTCAAGTTCAATTTTAAAAGGATCAGTGTTGCTGATATAAGTGGACATACTATAGAGGAAGGATGGAAGCAAGAATATCCGTTAGTTTTAGGTGCTCCTGTGTGTTGCATGCTTGCATGTGCACACGTGTGTGTGTGTGTGTGTGCGCGCGCGCGCGTGTGTGTGTAAACAGTGTAAGGAATGGTTGCTGAAGGGCTGTGGCTCTGATTTTCCTACTGCTGGCTAATGAGCTCCCATTTTCAAAAGCTTATATGTGTTTTTTAGTAGAGCATTTGTTTTTAGTACAATATGAACAATTGGAATAACGTTTAATAAAAACATGTTACTATATTTTTGTATTATTAGTGTTTGCATAATGAGTGAAGCTAAGGTGGTGAAAACACATCTCAGAAACTATAAAGTTATGAATTTCAAAATGTAATCTATAATAATAAAAGCATAATATGCCAATCGACTGAATGGCTGGACAGCGGAACAATCATCTAGACGACTTTCCGGACGAAGCCGGGGTTGTAAGGGCCTACTCTGGCACAAATTTCGTGCATCGGGCCTCTAGTTTGTCTTATAAAAGAGTTACATATATCAAATCCACTTTCCACCCAAATAGGATTAGAGGTATATTAAATAAAATCAACCACAATGAATCTGTTATAGCTATACTGATGTTTAAGTTTTTCTAAAGAGTTAAAAATAGTTTAGTTTAGAAAATTTAATAGTTGTTTCCTAATTAACTTCATTTATCTGGGCTTATTCTTTATGGGAAAATTGTATAACGTCTGTCAAAAATGAAACTGTTTCCAAAGACAGCTGCAGTAACTCTCATCCCTTTAATTAAGTTATTGAACATAAACGGATTATTTAGGGGAAAAATGCCATGTAGGTCTCTCTCTGTTTTAATACATTTACATAAGCCAAATACCTCATAGTAAATTATTAACCTTGACGCAGAGAAAGAGAAGTGCTGGCATGTTAATCTGGCTCGAGGCCTCCTGTCCGAGGGCTCTGGGTAACCCCCCGCAGGAGCAGGGAAAGCGCTGCCCAATGACCGGCATCGGAGTCTGAGGTGCTCAGCTGGACCCTGTGCCGGGGAGGACGGCCGGGTCCGGGTCCGAGGCATCGCTGGTCAGCACGCTGTGGGGGCAGTTTTGGCCATTAGTGGGCAGAGGCTGGGATGCTGTGGAACTTCCCACGCCGCACGGGCAGCCTCCCTCACAGAGAATTAGGCCCCACAGGTCAGAGGTTAAAGGTGAGAAGCCAGGATCTCAGAGGCATCTGTTAATGATCCTCTGTTAACGTAGGGGGCATGCAGGAGGCAGCCAGTGGATGCTCTCTCATCATTGATGTTTCTATCGCTCTCCCTCTCCCTTCCTCTCTGAAATCAATAAAAACATGAAAAACATCTCTGTCCTGTTTGGCTCAGCGGATAGAGTGTGGGCCTGCGGACAGAAGTGTCCCGGGTTCGATTACGGTCCAGGACACATACCTCGGTTGCAGGCTCCTCCCTGGCCCAGGCCCTGGTCGGAGGCTCATGCAGGGTGCAGCCACTGGATGTATCTCTCACATCGATGTTTCTGCCTATCTTTCCCTCTCCCTTCCACTCTCTCTAAAAATCAAGGGGAAAATGTCCTTGGGTGAGGAGTAAAACACAAACAAACAAAAACACGAAAAACAAAAGAGGAAACAGCTCCCTCCTTACCCCTCCTTTTTCACCGGAGGTCTCTGCAGGGGTGAGTACATTCCCACAGTCCGTGTCCATTAAAACCCGGCCTTGGCCTGCTCACTCCTGGGCAGGGATGGGGCAGTGAGATCTGCGAGAATTTCCCAGGTCCTGGGTGTCTCCATGGTCACATGGTCCCTGGACGTTGGCGCTGTAATGAACTGCGGGCAGAGGTGTGGAGGCAGGTCTCTCGGGTCCTCGGAGCCTTTAGATCAGGGGTGGGGAACCTGTTTCCCGCTCCCTCTGTCCCTCCCTCCCTCCCTCCCTCCCTCCCTTCCTCCCACCACTTAGCACCATATCATTTACATCTTATATGTGTTTCATCTTTATTGACTTTTTACTTGGCATTTCCCCAAGATATTCCCATTTTTACGTTCCACGCAGCTGTTTCCTCCTTGGAAACTTTGGATGAGTCCATGTCTCTGTGTGGTGCCATCTGATGGTATTAGCTTATCTGAACTTCAAAACCGAATGCACCTTCCAAACTCCCTGGGGAAGAGGGGGTGGCGCCCTCCCCTAGGAGCACAGCCTCTGAAAGTCTGGCATCGCAGTGCGAAGGGACTGCGGCCACGAGCACTCAGGTCTGAATGTGGCCGCTTATCTCCTTCCTCCAGGGCTCCTCGAGAATGTCTTGGAAACCGCTGTCCACCTGCCTGTGACTGTGGATGGTGGCCTTTCCGAGGGGGGCCGTTCCTTAGCAACACAATGTGACCCTGACCCTGTCCCTTCCCATAGAACGGCAGGCGCAAACCCGCAGAGACCCTCAGAGGGCGTCTCGGTCTCTGGTGAGGAAATACCGTCACTGATCCCAGTGACATTGTAGATGCCCTTGTGCCCAAGACCATCCTGAACAGCGTCTTCCCTTTCCTCTGTCCCTCCAGCCGAGGGAGCCTGTGGGGGGACCCTCCGGGGCACCAGCAGCAGCATCTCCAGCCCCCACTTCCCGTCCGAGTACGAGAACAACGCCGACTGCACGTGGACTGTCCTGGCCGAGCCCGGGGACACCATCGCGCTGGTCTTCACCGACTTCCAGCTGGAGGAGGGCTACGACTTCCTGGAGATCAGCGGGACGGAGGCGCCGTCCGTGTGGTGAGTGCGGGAGGGTGCGTCCCATTGCCACACCGGGCTTCCACCGGGCTTCCACGGTGCCGTGCTGGAGGCCATTGGAGGTCGTAGGAGGTCATTGGAGGTGCTTGGAGGTCATTGGAGGTGGTTTGAGGTCATTGGAGGTTGCTGGAGGTCATTGGAGGTCACTGGCAGTCATTGGAGGTCGCTGGAGATGGTTGGAAGTCATTGGAGGTGGATGGAGGTGGTTGGAGGTTGCTGGAGGTCATTGGAAGTCGCTGGAGGTGGTTGGAGGTCATTGGAGGTCGCTGGAGGTCATTGGAGATTGCTGGAGGTCATTGGAGGTCACTGGCAGTCATTGGAGGTCGCTGGAGATGGTTGGAAGTCATTGGAGGTGGATGGAGGTGGTTGGAGGTCGCAGGAGGTCATTGGAGGTCGCTGGAGGCCATGGGAGGGCACATGTGTTCTTTCTCTGCCTTGCTCTGTGGGCTACTAAAACGTCATCTATATCTCGGCTGAATTCAAAGTCTCTAAGATGTCTTTCTAAGATGTGGTGGCATCAGGGACTAGGACAGCGATGGCAAACCTCTTGAGCTCGGCGTGTCAGCATTTTGAAAAACCCTAACTTAACTCTGGTGCCGTGTCACATATAGAAATTTTTTGATATTTGCAACCATAGTAAAACAAAGACTTACATTTTTGATATTTACTTTATATATTTAAATGCCATTTAACAAAGCAAAGTCAATAAAAAAAATGAGTTCGCGTGTCAGCTCAGACACGCGTGTCATAGGTTCACTATCACTGGACTAGGAGGTCTCTGGGCATCACTGGAACTCACTGTGCCTTCATTCTGGACTCTAAGAAAGTCACGCGGAAGATGGCTGATCGAGGTAAGTTTGGGACTTGATCCAGAGCTGATTCAAGTCGGTCAGATATTGTTAGACTGTGGACATGCCCTGTCCCTGACCCGCTGGCTGCAGGTGCACGATTGCAGGATGCACACTGGTCTCCTCCCTGGAGATGCTGCACGAAGTCATGTGACCACCGTGGGAAAACTGTGTACACGGATCCAACACGGTACAGAGTCGGGCCCTGGTGCGCTTGGCGTGGAGTCACTGCATCTGGTCAGTTGCGCTGGACTTAGGTTCATGGTGTTGGTGCAAGAACAGAGTAGCTGCATCTCTGAGTGCGGTTGGAAAGGGAGAACTTAGAGAACAGATGCTGCAAGGCCTATAATGCGTCTTGGGTTAAGTCATCTGCAGGTTGAACTGCTTCCTTGGGTTTAATTATTTAATTTCTTAGCTTTTTAACAATGGCACCAGAAATCTAGCTCAGAAGTTGAAGTAAGAGCTGACGTGGATACATGTACATTCAAATTTAGGCAGAACACACAGGGGAGGTGGGCGTTGTGTGCGCTGGTGGGAGAGAACGTGAAATGAGTGGTGCGGATATTTCTCTGCATTTAAGTTTGCATTTCAACACCAAGACTCAAGGACAAAGGCGTCAAACCTAAAGCACGTCATCACTTGGGCCGCCCGTTTTAAACCAATTCCTGAATTTTACTTTCTTTCCTGAGACTCATGGCTCCGAGCAGGGGGCTCCCGTTCACGGGCACATCATTTCCTTGCATTGGTTTTGCTGCGTGTATGTTCAATGTCACTCCGGGGAAGAGAAAGTGACCATGGCTTCTGTCGTCTTTGCTCCACAGATTCTGTATCTTGAGAAACAGTTGAAATGGAGCCAGTTGGCCCATCTATCGATTTTATGATACAGGTTTCACTTAAACCCTCAGAATGTGTTGATGTTATCATGGCTCTCACTCGGCCTCACTTCAGAGTCCGTGGATTCTGAGCTGAGAACTGAATGTCCAAGATAATCCTCCAAGTTCTGCCACAAACAAACCTTGTGGCCTTGGACAAGCCATGTGACTGTCCACTCAGCAAAGGGTGTCCTGCGTGACCTTGTAAACGAACCCATCAGCGCCTGCCAGGCCGGGTCTCTGCTGGTCACAGTGGGGAGTCCAGGATGCCACATCCTCTCGGCTGGAACATCACAGGGTTCTGGTTCAGAACATCATTGTGATGCACAGCACGGGGTGCCTGGGCCTCAGAAACGATGCGGTTAGTGGGGAAAAGGCCTTAGTTACGAGGAAACCTCAGGATGGTGGGCACTGGATGACCCCCTTGCGGGTCACATGTCAGGCGGGGAGAGGGAAATGGGTGGTTTGTTGTGCAATGGGCTGAGCATCCACCGTGATCAGGAAAGTGCTCGGACAAGCGTGGTTCATGAGGGAGAAGCCGCAGGGTGCACATGCCCACACTGAAGTCTGCAGGAAAGATGGTGGGAGGCAAGTGCCCATCCAACTGGGCACAAGCTGCGAAGGGCACGCGGTCCTGCCCGCACCTCGTGTTCCTCCTGAGGAGCAGGCGCCCTCCTTCCAGGCGCCGGGAGCGAGCGGGAGGTGGAGGGTGTTTTCTGCGCAGTCCTGCTCCCTTTCTCCTGTCCCGCCCCTGCGGGTTCTCTGCTGCCTGAGTTGCTCACGGTACCTCCCCCTATACGACCCCGAGGGCGTGAATAGCAGACCCGGGAAGTGCGTGTGGCGGGGTCACGCGTGGGCGCAAGTTGGGTTCTGGCTGAAATGTTCCCTGGGGCCCATGACAGAGGTGGGGCCCATAGCGTCGTTGTCATGGGGAGAATATGGCCCAGCAGCCTGGACCGGCCCCCTGGTTCCTTGGCTCTGGGTCAGGCTCACCTCTCTGCAGTCTGCCCAGGGCCCTGCCAGCCCCCGAGGCTGGTGATCTGGGAGCAAATTGGAAACACGGGGTGGTCATTGGGCAAGTTCTGGACCCTGTGTGCCTCCTGGTCTGATGGGCGGGCCTGCCTGTGGGCTCCCTCCGCATGTGTTCTCTCTATAGCCATCATCAGAGAGTTTTGTGTTCATATGTATATTCTTTATTTTTAATATATTTGTGTTGCTTTCAGAGAGGAAGGGAGAGAGAGATAGAAGCATCAGTGATTAGAGAGAATCATGAATCAGCTGCCTCCTGCACGCCCCACACTGGGGATCGAGCCCACGACCAGGGCATGTGCCCCGACTGGGAATTGATCCATGACCTCCAGGTGCATAGGTTGATGCTCAACCACTGAGCCACACTGGCCGGGCCAGACATATATTCTTACATTGGTCTGGCACCAAAGCCCGGTAGGTAGTTACCCCTGAGGAAGCTCAGAGCACAGAGGGCTCTGACTCCCAATTACACGGTCTCCCCTCTCCTCCCGCCCCTGGCAGGACAGCCCTGGGTGAGGGGCACGCCGTCAGGAAGTCCCCTCTGCTGGGTCTAGGACTTCTGCTGCATCCTACAGCCTGTCTCACGTGACCCCACAGGGGAGGCGCCAACCCACAGGGAATTTCCCACACACGCTGCGTCATGGGAGGTCGGGGAAGACAGAGAGCCCTCTGGGTGACATGTTGGCTGGAAGGCGTGGCTGTAGGGCCTCTTGTTAACGGAGCTCTCATCTTTCGGTGACTCTGCAGTGGAGGCGATAGGAGGAGTTTTCCCTAAATAGGTTGAAACGTGTGTGAGCACATTTAGAATCCCTTGAGGTGCCCTTTTCAGATAGACACGCGTGCACGACATGGCTTCTCCCTGAAAGAGTGTCTGCATGTGATCTTAGTGTGACGGTCCCTGACAGGTCCCAGGGCCCACACGGTGTGTGTCCCCCAAGTGCCCAGCCCTGAGCGGCACGAGCACCCGGGTGGCAGCGTGGGAGGCTGTGCCCGACGCCACACTAGGTCGTGCACTGTCACCGCTGGGGGATGCTGGTGGCCGCCCGTGGCCTGGGCGCACCCACACACATAATTCCCAATAATCTATTTTTAAAAAGACAGGACCTACAAGCAAGGGCACTCTGAGAAGAAGCTACTTGGAAAACTATTAAGACCAATAATAGGATTAGCCCTATTTTCATTTAATTTGGAGTGAAATTACCAACTCAGCTATGTTTTAGGGGAGGGTTGCCATGGCGACGGCGGAGGGGTCTAAGTGTGGCGGATGATGTCATCGCCGAGCTGGCTGCACTGTCAATGCGAGGCTCCTGTTTCCCTGTGGACTGTAGGTCATCGCAGGAGGAGGTGTCCCGCCCAATCCTAACTGTGCACAGGCCCACAGGCCGGCTCTCCATCCCCGCCCTGCCCCAGCCCCTTCTCTGCCACTCGGTCCAGCCGTTACAGGGTTTCTTACAAGTAAATCCTGGTGGGCAGGGAGGCCAGGTGGGCGGGCATCGAGGCCAGGTGGGCAGGGAGGCCATGTGACCAGGGAGGCCAGGTGGTCAGGGAGGCCATGTGACCAGGGAGGCCAGGTGGGCGGGGAGGCCAAGTGGGCAGGGAGGTTAGGTGGGCAGGGAGGCCATGTGACCAGGGAGGCCAGGTGGTCAGGGAGGCCATGTGACCAGGGAGGCCAGGTGGGCAGGGAGGCCAGCTGAGCACCCTGTCTCCCTACAGTGACTGGGTGGTGGCCATCTGACTCCTGATTGGTAAATACCAGAAGAAAGCAATGGCTTGAGGGCAGAGTTGAGCTGCTGCGGTGTCTAAACTAAGACGTGGTGGGAAAGGCTCCTGGTCCGTGTGCGGTTTGGACAGGAAAGAGCAGGGGCACTGGGATCTCCCCAATGTGCCCTCGTGTAAAGGCGGCTCCTCCCTCCTCCCTCCTGTGACAGGGAATGTGTGGGTGGAGAAGGAGAGGACACGGGACAGCAGCGCCTTTAGCACCCGTCAGTGTATCAGACGCTCCGATGACTGAGCTTTGAGCCACGAGAATAAAGCACAAGGTGAGCCCGGCGGCATGGCTCCGTGGTTGAGCATCGTCCCAGGAACCAGGAGGTCAGGCTCGATCCCCTGCAGGGCACCCGCCCAGGTTGCAGGTTTGATCCCCAGGAGGGGGCGTGCAAGGGCAGCGATGGGTGTTTCTCTCTCACGCACCCTCCAGCCCTGAGAGGTGAGAGGAGGGACGGGATGAGCGATGAGCAGCTCAGTGCTGCAGTGACTCCCACA
Organism: Myotis brandtii; assembly: GCF_000412655.1. NCBI lineage: Eukaryota > Metazoa > Chordata > Mammalia > Chiroptera > Vespertilionidae > Myotis > Myotis brandtii. Next base: position 1,005,844 of record NW_005370495.1, on the reverse strand, counting down.
CGTCCAAGAGTATCCGAGTGGTGTCAGGCTGTTCATAGCTGTGCGTTGGGGAGAAAACTGTTTTCAGTTCTTTCAGGGAACACTGGGCTAGGAAGATACTAGTAAACAGGCCCTGGACAGTGTGGCCCAGTGGATAGGGCATCGGCCCATGGACTGAAGAGGCCAGGTTTGGTTCCGGTCAAGGGCATGAACCTGGGGTGCAGGCTTGATCCCTGGCCCCCATTGGGGTGCGTGTGGGAGGCAACCAGTCTATGTGTCTCTCTCACATCCATGTTTCTCTCTCTCCCCGTCCCTTCCACTTTCTCCAAAATTATTGGAAAAATATCCTCGGGAGAGGATTCACAACAACAACAACAACAGAAAATAGAGAGAGAGAGAGAGAGAGAGAGAGAGAGAGAGAGAGAGGAGATAAACAGTTTTTTTGCCTCTGATTTCTCAGGGCTTTTAACATCCTCCTGGTCAGTAGGACTCAGGATCAGGTGACGACATGTGAGCCATCGACGCTGTGTGACCAGGGAGCAGCTCTGGTTGGTGGGACTCAGGTCACCGGGGTGTGGGTGTGGGCGCGGCTGTTCCTGCTCAGATGGCACAGACCCTGGCCCGGCCCTCGCCTGGCGCTATTCACACTCCGCGTCTCACTCTGAGCCGACAGTGACCGAGCCGACCTGTGCCTCTCCACGCCCCAGCGCCCTCTCTCCCGGGCCATCTCTCTCGGGCCAGCAAAGCCCAGCGACCTCACAGGCCAGCGGAGGCCGATGCACGAGACGACATTTCCGTCTGTAGCTGGGGAATGTGGTTGGTTAGTTGAATTCTCGGAGTTTTAGTGTCCTGACCATCAAATGAGGTTAATGATATTTACCTTGCTGGGCGACAATTAAAATATAGGCCAGAAACCTGCCCCGGTTCCCGGCCAGAGGGGACCCATGAACCGCGTCCACTAGCCCAGATCCACTGCAGTGAAAAGGACGGGTCAGGGACAGAGGCCAAAGATGCCCTCGGAGTGGGGGAGAGGCGGACGTCCCCCGTGAGGTCACCAAAGGCTGCCTCACGGAAAGCGGGGTGTGAGGCCCGAGGCTGGGAAGGGTCTGGGTGGCACATGCAGGGTGTTCTCGGCCGGGGGTCCACCCCGCAGGGACAGACGCGAGGACGCACAGGCCCTACAGCTACAGCGCCACCACGGTCACCCCAGCGACGGAGCAGCAGGGAAGCAGCGTCTGACCCGAAGCCGGACTTTCTCGCGATGAAACAAACGCCCATTGGGTCCCCTCTCTGGGCGTCAGGAAACGGGCGCTTTGGGAACGTGAGGCTGACATTGGCATCTCGTTGGGCTGGGAAAGCAGACGTGGGAAACAGTGGGCAACTGCAAACCCCCAGGAGTCAGCCACGGGGGTGAGGCTGTGATCCCCCACGGGGACTGGGAGGGGAGGGGCTGGGGTGCCGGCTCTGGGCTGGGCTGTTAATGTCATTCGTCAGTTGGCACGCAGTCGTGGTTTGGTTTAGCCTCGGGTGTACAGCATCGTGGTTAGCCAGTGACATACTTTATAACGTGATCCCCCTGATATTTTAAATATCCACTTGGTGTGGGAGTCAGCTGTCACCGCACACGAAGAACTTGGGAAAAATTCTCACGTCTGGGACTCGGGGCCGGAGAGTGCGGTGGGGGTGTCTGGGCGTCTTCAGGGGCCTCCATTGGAGTCCAGAGTCTGGAAGAGTTCTAACTGACCTTCAGTGTGTGCTCTCACCGACACGTGTGTGCATGTTCTCACTGACACGTGTGTGTGTGTGTGTGTGTGTGTGTGAGTGTGTGAGTATGCATAATATAGACCCTTAGCCCTGTGCCAAGGATGGGCAGTAGGTTCCAATCCAACTCTGGCTGAAACTCTTCCCTCTTTAGGTGAGGAATCAAACCATGGTCCCATGCGTGCATCTGTTCTGGATGCATCTGTTCTGGATGCACCTGGACGGACACTCGCCCTGTGATCGTCTGTGAGCTGTGCCCCCACGTGCCCTCATTATCTGAGGCCACATCCGTGATGGAACATGTGCTGACGGGCCTGTATCTGCGTCACCACCTACACCGAGGGCACCATGGCTTGGACACGGGACACGCTGGGCTGGAAGACGACCACTCAGCTCCAGGCCAAGTCCCTCCTTGGCCGCCTGTCAGATTGTGGGCGCGGGGATCGTGTGGAGCTTCCGTGGGGGCGCCGGCCTGGCGTCTGAGTCAGGCCTCCACCGGCTGTGTGTTGAGTCCAGGTGCGGGCCCTGCTTGGCAAGTGCGTGTGAGGGTTTCTGAGCGGGATCCGCCGGGCTGCTCCGAGCTGCGGCTGACTGTCCCCGAGGTGATTAGAAGGTCCCCGAGGGAGAGACCTAACGCGTCCCCAGGGACTGTGATCATGAACTTGTAATGAAGACTCCCTCCGCGGGGCCCTGCTGAGTCACAACACGGGCTGGTGTCTGAGAAGCAGAGGCTGATGAGGGAGGCCCTGGAGGAAGGAGAGTGAGAGAGGAGTGAAATAAATGGGGCTCCCCACAGCCTTGGGGCGGGGGGTCGGCCTCAGACAGAGTCCTGCTCCCAGCTCTGCAAGGGGCTCCGTTATCTGCCTTCACTGATGCTCAGTACATGCGCGGGGCAAGGTCTGATGATAACAGGGGTCATTTTAAATGCGGGGGGAGCAGGGGATGTTTGCAACCATTTACTTATATATTTTAAATATATTTTTATTGACTTCAGAGAGGAAGGGAGAGGGAGCGAGGAAAAACATCAGTGATGAGAGAGAATCATGGATCGGCTGCCTCCTGCACACCCCCCACTGGGGATGGAGCCCACAACCCGGGCCTGTGCCCTGACCCGGGATCGAACCCTGACCTCCTGGTTCACAGGTCGATGCTCAACCACTGATCCAGGCGGTTGGCAACCATTGAGATTTCTGGACGTTCATTCCACGAGCCAGAGCCTGCAGACCTGTCCAACCCGGCTCCATTGGCTACAGAGCTGCGTCCGCTTGGGGGTGACCCCCGCCCTGTCCCTTGCCTGTGAAGTCTGCCTTCTCAGGAGGTTGTGAGGGAGATGGGGTTGCGCTGGGCTAGCTCTGCCCTTGGGTCTGGGCGTGGTAATAACGAGAGTCACTGTCCTGTTGCCAGCGGGACCCTCCCCCGCCCCCTTTCCTCTGTCTGCCTCTCCCCCTTTTCCCTCATCAGCTTCTCCATTCCCCAGCGTCCCCCAGGGGTGCCTGGATGCCCCCCCCACCTCCTGATCTTCTGGTGCATCCCCTGATTGTGTTCTGGGACGGGCCTCTCTGGGCAGCCTCTGGCCCCGCAGGACGTAGTACGGCTTTTTGTAAAGCAGTGCTTCTTAATGACACGGGAACTTCTAAATGGACAGAACAGACCTAAACGCTGTGCAGGGAACTTGGGGTGAATCTGCACCCTGTCCTCACGGCGCACCTCGTAACGGCAACAGCAGCGGGTGAGATCTGTGCATTGACCCCAGGAGTCGGCCTGCGGTGCGTGCTTGACACCCATGAGCCCCTTTACCTCCACCATCGGCCCTCGATGTCTGTGCAGTTTCTACCCCGTTTTACAGGTGAGAAGACTGAGGCTCAGAAAGATGCACAAATCGCTCCACATCAGACCATCCAAATGCAGAGCCAGGACGTACAACTGAGCCTGTGACATCAGCAGATTGGGGTTGGCCTCATCTAACCCCAGTCATTGCAGCCTCCCCTCCTCACGTGGGTGCACTGGGCACGGGGCTTCCCCATGAACTTGGGGCACGGCTCGTCCCTGCCCCTCAGACAGGCTGACCTGGCCCCCGGCCTCTCCCTGTGGCCCCGGCCATGTGGACGCCTCCCTGTGTCTCCTCGATTGCCTGTCACATCTCCTCGCAGCAGCCTAACTCCCGCCTGGCTCCTCCAAACTGCGTCCAGAATAAACGCCAACAGATGGCCGTCCGCCCCCAGGAAAGGGGCGCCCTACATTCTGACCTCAAACCCAGGCTGCTTGTGTTGCACTGTGTGTGAGCGGAGCTGCAGGTGGGAGGAGGGATGGCGCGTGCTCAGGGGGAAGGAGAACATCTGACCTGCTGGGCCCTCCCCTGGGCACACCCTCCCCTGGGCGCACCCTCCCCTGGGCGCACCCTCCCCTGGGCACACCCTCACCTGGGCACACCCTCACCTGGGCACGCCAGCAGGGGACCCAGCTCTGCCTTTCTTTTCCGCGGCTTCTCACCTTTGTGCAGCACAGATTTCCAGGAGGCGGTAGAAGCAGGAACCTGTGGCCGCAGCCCAGTGCATGTCATGGCCCAAACTCTCTGGGCTCCCTGTTCCCACCTGCCTTCCCTTCATTAAAGCTGATGGGGGCCGGCTGGTGTAGCTCAGTGGTTGAGCGTTGACCTATGAACCAGGAGGTCACGGTTCCATTCCAGGTCAGGGCACCTGCCCCAGTTGTGGGCTAGATCCCCAGCGTGGGGCATGCAGGAGGCAGCTGATCCATGATTCTCTCTCATCATTAATGTTTCTCTCTCTCTCCCTTTCCCTTCTTCTCTGAAATAACAGCTGTTGGGAAGGTGTGGCGGGCAGACGAGGCCTCAGTCATTAGCGGGAGCCTCCAGAAAGGGGAGCTGTGTCCCCTTTAAAGCGTTAGCATGTAAGAGGCGTGTGTGGTACCCCGGGCACATGCCTCTCACGCCAGCCCCCGTGTTCAATTAGTGGTCATTACAGCCCAGCTGGCGGGAGGCGTGTGGCTGATGCGGGTGACGCTCTTCATTCAAACAATGCACCACAAACAGGCCGCGTCCGTCCATGAGCCCGGGAGAGGGCGCCGCCTGGTGAGGCCCTTTCTCAGGTCGGCTGTGTGCAGGCTGCGGGGCCAGGGCAGGGACACCCTTACCGCCGCAGAGGCCTCCCGGGCTCTCGCAATCACGCCTTCAGGGTTGGTAGGTTCCGCGTCCAGAGGAAAGAATGTGGTTGAATAAATCTGTGAATTATGAATATTTTATAAACGAGGTGAAATTATGTGTGCTTCGGGAAAGGAACAGATGGGAGGAGGGAGAGCAGTGTGTGAGCGGCTGGTTCCTGGGGATGTGAGTTTCTGGGCCCGAAGCGCCCCGTTCAGTGTTGCCAGGTGCGTGGGGTCCGGGCCCCTGGGGCAGGGGCGGGGCTGTCCCTCTGATCTGATGGTCACGCTGTGGACGCTGTTTCTCCGTTAGACGGGACCTCTCCTTGCAGGCAGCCTGGCTTTGCTTTGTCACCCCCGGGGACGCTCTCGGGAGCCTGTTATTGAGGATGGAGCAGGCGGGTGTAAAAATGCAAACTTGCAGCCACCAGGTGAGTCTTGCTCAGGATGGGTGTTGGAGGGGAAGCTGTAAGGTAAGGACAGGAGGCGGGTGTACACGGAGCCTCTACGCCTCGTGTGGGAGAAGGGGCCCCATGTGGCTAAACGGCCTCTTGTTTATTAGATTTGCTCGTGACCTGTTTCCAATTACTCCCAGTGACCTGGCTGAGCAGTGCACAGGCCGCATAACATCATGAAATAGAAGCAAGCCGGGAGCAGCGGATTCATTCACTTAAGTGGACACGAATGGAATCGCAGAGGCCAGAATGAATATTTAATTTTTAATTTCCAGGAATCTATGGCAAAAAGAGGGAGCTGGCCATTCACCACACACTCGTCAGCAGAAGGGAGGCGTTCCAACCCCTCTCGGGAGTGGCAGAGGTTTTCCCTGTTAAATTGGAAAATAAAATTTAACCTGGACTTTATGCCTGGCCCCAGAAAATTGAAAATATTTGCTGTTTTGAACAAAAGGATATGAAAGTCAACAGCAACAGACCCATGAGGTTCCCTCAGTGTGATTCTGCCAAACTCATGCTGTCCCAGGCCCTTTAGAGAAATCTCTCTCTCTCTCGTACATTTTCCTTCAGCAAGATTTATTTATTAAATATACATTTATTGATTTCAGAGAGGAAGGGAGAGGGGGAGAGAGAGGAGAGAGATAGAAGCATCAATGATGAGAGAGAATCATGGATCGGCTGCCTCCTGCACGCCCCGCACGGGGAATGTAGCCCACAACCCTGGCATGTGCCTGCCTGGGGATCGCACTGTGACCTCCTGGTTCATAGATTGGTGCTCAGCCTCTGAGCCTCCATGCCAGCTGGGTGATCTGCTTATGTTTGTACATTCTGCTCTAGGTTGTGCTGGGGGAGTTAGGGTATTAAGGAAGGAAGGAAAGCTTTTCCCTCGGGGATCCCGTAGTCTAGTTGGATCGTCTTGTAGGAATTCCTAGAGCCTACTAGGTAGAATATGGTCAGTATATGCACCTATGGTTCAGTCATGGGTGGTGAGTCTGGGTGATGTGCACTACACTGGACAACTCCCGTTATGATTATCTTGTTATTCGTAACGGGCACTGTGAGCACCGTCGTTCTGATATTGCAGACTCTGTATTGAAGGGCCCTGACTCATTCCAGCCGCGGCAGGACCTGCCGAGACAGGCGTGAAGCCCAGCTCACAGTGGGTGTGGTCCTGGCATCGATGTCACTATCAGCTCCTTTGAGAAACCCGTTTCTTGATGAAGATGATTATCTCTTTAAGTACTTTGCAAACGAATCGTGCTTTTGTGCGTCGCTTTCCTTGGAAGGTTGACGTATATTCAGGGAGCTCGTGGGGCCACTCTCCACCATGCAGTGAGCTTTATGTTTCGGTAAAAATCAGCATAGAGTGCACGGAGTGGGTAATCACGGCCAACCTAGCAACTCGTACAGTTTGTCTATTTATGGCATAAATAACTGGGAAGGAAACCCAATGCGAGGCAGTTGTTCTCTCCTAATAACGTCTGGCTTTGACATAAATCTCGTCTCTAAACGCAAAAATAGTTTTAGGCCACAGTGTAGCACGGGGAAGGTTTCTCGGTTTGTGCGAGGAGCAGGGCTTGGCAGCCAGAGGAACCCCAGTTCACGCGCAGGTGAAGCCCCTCGTGAAGCTGACATCAGCTCCACTTCCTTCTCTGCCGGGAGATGGTCTACTGAGACCACGTTCGTTCATTCATTCATTCATTCATTCATCTCATCTTAATGTGCACCTGCTCGTCGACCACATTCATTTATTCATCTCACCTTAAGGTGCACCTGCTTGTCTAGGCTGTGGGCAAAGTCCTTGCCTTCGTGGAGTTTCAATCTAGAAACGTTGTCATCACCCACAAACAGCACCGCTCATGGGGACAATTGCACGGGTCCCTGTGGAGCCCAAAGGCGTCGATGACAGGAAGTCTTGGACAGAAGATGCTTGGCCATGGCAAAGCCCGGCGTGTCTGACCAGGCGTCGGGGTGGTCGCCAGGGCCCAGGGTCGCGGTGTAACTGCTCCCCTGCAGCTCCTGCTGTGTCACTTGCTCCTGATGGTAAGATGGGAAGGATCCCGCGGAGCTGGGATCGACTGTATCCATGAATATTTATTAACCACCATGGGCTGGTCACCTGCCTAGGCCCTGGAAACAGATGCATGATCAACGAAAGGGGAGCACCTTGCCCCAGTGTGGGTTTCACGCTAATGATAGTAACCAGCTTCACAAAGACCTACGTGCCTTCACCTGCGCTGGGATGGGCACCTTCCTGGTGTAGGAACGGAGTGCTGACAGCCCTGCAGGTAAGGCCGGTGGGTTGGAGCATCATCTCATGCCCGGGAAGGGCGTCAGTTCGATTCCCAGTCAGGGCACATGCCCGGGTCAGGTCTCCAGCTCCATCCCCAGCAGGAGGCAGCCGATCCATATTCTGTTCTCACATGGATGTTTCTCTCCCCCTCCCTTCCTCTCTCTAAAAAAAAAAAAAAAAATCAATGAAAATATTTAAAAAAACACACAGAAGTACTGACTATGTGAGGAAAATGTATGAGTTTACTCTGTCAGGTAAGAGTAACGTAAAAAGATAAATTTTATTAATTTTTAAAAAACTCATTAAATATTCACAAAACCAGTACATCAGTGATTAAAAAATAAACACCCGTCATTTCTTATTGAAAATCTTGAGCTGCGCCGCTTGCTGTGGAGTTTCCACTCCACAGTTAATGAGTTTTCTCTATTAGGTTCTGACCAGAGCCAGGCAAACACGTCTCCCCATGAGGTGCAGATTTCTATCAGTTCATATTAAATACACCCCCGCATCATTCTCATCGTATGTTTAATGGAATGACTGGTAAACATGCCGCCGATACCAGTGTGAGCCTGGCGCATTCACCCCTGTGCCAGCTGATAGAAACAGGATATTGCTTTGTTGGTTAAATAACGGAGGGCAACAATAGCTCGGAATGATGTATGAATAATGCATTTCTGAGTGAAGACTGTACAAGCACCTTTGGAGAGCAGGTTGTAAGAGGACCTGTTTGATCGCTCACCACAGTGCCCCGTCCTCTCTGTCGTTTGCACATCATGAAGTCGGGGCCAACCCTGGCCTTTAAGTCCATCCGTGCGGGACGTTCCCTCGGTGAGCGCTGTCCACCTGCTTGAAGGCTCGGCGTTCCCTGCACAGGAGCCCTGCCCCCACGTCACGGGGCTCTGCAGCCCCGTCCTGATGAAGGCTGCCCCCTCCCCAGGCGGGGACCCCAGGCCCGCAGCCACCTGTGGGGAAGGGTCTCCATCCTGCTTCAGGCCACAGCAGTCATTCCTCTGTGACTTATTAGTGCATCGTATAGTTGGGTTTATTTTTATCCTCATCTGAGGATATGTTTATTGATTTTTTTTAGAGCGAAAGGAAGGGAGAGGGAGAGAGGGAGGGGGGGAGAGTGTATCTGGTCCCAGAGCTGCGTGGGCCCAGGCGACCTCCTAGGTGAGCGGCACGGTAAGGACAGCACAGGGAGCACCAGTGGCCTTTGTGTCCGGTCACTCGGTCAGACGTTGACTAACAGCGTCTCCTGAGTGACGGGTGGGAAGAGGGCTTCAGTACGGCAGGTTTTTAGATGACATGGACCTCGCAGCTCATCTGACAGCTCTGCAGAAACCCTCTCATCGCTGAGCACTTCACGTAAAGCCCCCTTTCTCCTGGGTGGTTAGGCTTCTGCGTCAGAAATTACAGTCATAATACCTATGATTCTCTTGCGGCAACGTCAGCTGGTCATTTTATTGTCAAATCACCGTTTGATGTGTCAGTAATGCCCACCAGTGCATCGGACCAAAACCAGTGCAGACGTTCCCACGAGCATGGAGCGGACATGTTCCCATAGAGTCTTCAGAGACTCCGTTACGTTTAGAATCCAGTCTGGGTAGTAAGCGGCGGTCACTTCCACCCAACACAGTCACCTCCACCCAACATGGTGACCTCCACCCAACAGGGTCACCTCCACCCAACATGGTGACCTCCACCCAACAGGGTCACCTCCACCCAACATGGTGACCTCCACCCAACAGGGTCACCTCCACCCAACATGGTGACCTCCACCCAACAGGGTCACCTCCACCCAACATGGTGACCTCCACCCAACAGGGTCACCTCCACCCAACATGGTGACCTCCACCCAACAGGGTCACCTCCACCCAACATGGTGACCTCCACCCAACAGGGTCACCTCCACCCAACATGGTGACCTCCACCCAACAGGGTCACCTCCACCCAACATGGTGACCTCCACCCAACAGGGTCACCTCCACCCAACATGGTGACCTCCACCCAACAGGGTCACCTCCACCCAACATGGTGACCTCCACCCAACAGGGTCACCTCCACCCAACATGGTGACCTCCACCCAACAGGGTCACCTCCACCCAACATGGTGACCTCCACCCAACAGGGTCACCTCCACCCAACATGGTGACCTCCACCCAACAGGGTCACCTCCACCCAACATGGTGACCTCCACCCAACAGGGTCACCTCCACCCAACATGGTGACCTCCACCCAACAGGGTCACCTCCACCCAACATGGTGACCTCCACCCAACAGGGTCACCTCCACCCAACATGGTGACCTCCACCCAACAGGGTCACCTCCACCCAACATGGTGACCTCCACCCAACAGGGTCACCTCCACCCAACATGGTGACCTCCACCCAACAGGGTCACCTCCACCCAACATGGTGACCTCCACCCAACAGGGTCACCTCCACCCAATATGGTGACCTCCACCCAACAGGGTCACCTCCACCCAGTACAGTCACCTCCATCCAACACGCTCACCTCCAACACCCTCACCTCCAACATGCTCACCTTCAACACGCTCACCTCCAACACCCTCACCTCCAACATGCTCACCTTCAACACGCTCACCTCCAACACCCTCACCTCCAACATGCTCACCTTCAACACGCTCACCTCCAACACCCTCACCTCCAACATGCTCACCTTCAACACGCTCACCTCCAACACCCTCACCTCCAACACCCTCACCTCCAACACCCTCACCTCCAACACCCTCACCTCCAACACCCTCACCTCCAACACCCTCACCTCCAACACCCTCACCTCCAACACCCTCACCTCCAACACCCTCACCTCCAACACCCTCACCTCCAACACCCTCACCTCCAACACCCTCACCTCCAACACCCTCACCTCCAACACCCTCACCTCCAACACCCTCACCTCCAACACCCTCACCTCCAACAGGCTTACCTTGGGCAGCTTTTTATTTTTTTAAATTTCTACATTAAGTTTTGATAAAGAAGAATGGTAGTTCTCAGGCAGGCACTGAAATTTTTGAAGCAATATCATTTAGAAAAGCAAATTTCTTGTGATATGAATTGCATGAATCTTACTTGAACGAAAAGACTTTGTGTGATTAAATACAGTTAATGGCCAAATACTAACACAATGGGTCAGGACCTTTCTATTTCTTTCTCCTTATAATTACAAATCCTCCTGCCCGTCTCCCCCTTTGCGTAGGTGAGGCTGTAAAAATGCTACATGCTCTTTAGATCCTACATCTTGTGCAGGAGCCAAGACGTGACTCACACTAACCGAGCAGTGACTTCCGTGAGTCAGTTCACCCTGAAGGTGTCAGCTGAGATAGTAAAGCACTATTGTGTGTTCGTTGTCAGGACAGACATCTGCCTTAGCCAATATTCTGACAATAGTTCCCTCTATAAGTATTAAAATTTCTTACGACCTAAAACAAGGCCTTAGCAGTATGTGGACTTACTTTGTTTTTCTATGTGAGATGCATTTAACTCAAAAGATGTTTTGAAAAACAAAACAAAACGAAAACAGCAGCCCAGCCAGCATGGCTCAGTGGTTGAGCGTCGACCTATGAACCAGGAGGTCACGGTTCCATTCTGGGTCAGGACACATGCCTGGTTTATGGGCTTGATCCCCAGTGCAGGGTGTGCAGGAGGCAGCCCATCCATGATTCTCTCTCATCATTGATGTTGCTCTCACTCTCCCTCTCTCTTCCTCTCTGAAATCAATAAAATAAATATTTAACAACAGCAGCAAACATTCCATAGGCTAATGGCCGAGACCACAAGCTGAGGGTGGAGCAGGAGACTCCGCCTCCTTCTGTGTGACACTGAGCGTGCCCCCAGGGTCCGGGAGCCATGGCTCTCGTCCAGAAACTCCCCATCCTCCCTGCACCCGGGGCCAAGGTGAGCCACTGAGGGGTTTTCTGGGAAGGTCCCGTCAAGAGCAGGGAGTTCTTCCATGGTCTGTGCTCCCACCTAGAAGGATGCAGGATGCGAGCCTAAACAGACGGCCTTCGTGGGAACAGGGATTGCCTCTCGTGTAACACAGATGCCGTCTGCCTTCCTGACCCTCCTCGGACTCACCTTTTACCCACCGTCCCATGTCCCGCTGGAGTTTAATTCTTCATCAATGAAGTACAGGAGCTCGGCTCACGCACAAGTTCAGGTCTGTGTAGAAAAGGCCCGGCCTCTCACTCACGTGTAAGGAGGGAAAGGAGGAGCCCCGAGGAGCGGAGGAAAGAGGGGAGATCATCAGATCCGATTAGGACGATAGCGGGAGGGAAAAGCTCAAAGCAATTCAGAGACGCAAGTCAGAAGATGAAGGGAAACATGAAAGATTTAAATGACAGGGAAATGCAAATAGCCCGATCCTTTTATGTTCCCTGGGAACCCACAGCCTTCCTCCCCTGTCACGGCTTCCCCATGTCCGACTTTGATTCCCGGATTGTACAGTTCAAAGCCGCCTTTGGGAGCGTGTCACCAATTCAGGAGGTGACACTGCAGCGTAGGACTCAGCCTTGGATCTTTTTGTTTGTTTGTTATAGTTGTTCATCCTGATCCTGGGAGATTGTCCATGGATTTTTAGAGAGAGTGGAAGGGAGGGGGAGAGACACAGAGAGAGGAATGTTGATGTGAGCGAGACACGTTGATTGGTGCCTCCTGCACTTGCCCTGATCCTACAACCCAGGTACATGCCCTTGACTGGAATTGAACCCGGGACCCTTCAGTCTGTGGGCCCATATTCTAACCACTGAGTAAAATGGTGGCCAGAGCTATTCTAAGCTCTTTAGAAGTGGATGGAGGACTTGGCTTTCTGGATCATTCCCTGTCATACCACCGACCTTTTAATTCAGTTCACTGGCATTTAATTCGAATAAAAAATGTGATACATCAAATATGCTGTATGCATGATGAGATAACTCAAATTAGCCTCTGTATAGACTTGATTCAAATGGATGAAACATTTTTGAGATTCATTCTCAGTCCTTCCAGTCGGACTGTGTGTGGGCATGTGTGTGTGCATGTGTGTGTGCATGTGTGCACGTGTGCGTGTGTGTGTGTGTGTGTGTGTGTGTGAATGTCCGTAGCCTGCCAGCGCTGTGTGCTGTGGCTGCAGATACCAAGCAGCACACGCCTGGTCCTGCCCTCAGGGACCATATAGACTAATTGAAAAAGGCATGATGTGAGCAGTCCATGCCCAAACACGAGCCAGTGTTCACGGAGGAGCAACCGCTATCGCATGAGCCTGACAGTGACAACACGCGTTCTTTCCCCCAGGACCTGGCTTTTCTGTTTCTCCTGGAATAAGGATGATGGAATAGAAAAGAAGCAACATGTCAGCATTGGTTCAGAGGCTCCTGCGTGTGTGTTCATGAGGGGAAGAGTGCATGACAGAGGGAGAGTGCCTCTGCTCCTCCTCCTCTCATTAGTTAAGCTCCCTGTGTCCGTGCGTGTCTGTGCGGTGCTGGTTAAAGGCGGAGGGAAGCCCTGTAGCTGGTAAACCGCGATGACCTGAGCGGAGGGCAGAGGGGCTCTGCAGAGAATGGTCCCGCCCTGGCCCTTCTCATCACACTTCCTCAGGCCTCCCTGGCTCTCGTGCTAGAATGGTTTTCTTGTTGGCATCTCCTTATTGGGTCTACTGTTAAAATTAAATCCATTCTCATATTAGCATTTTATTTTCCATAAATTATGATCTTCATAGCTCTTATTTCTTACAAAATGATAACAGTTAACTCGAAGCCTGGCATTGAACACTGTCTTTCCATGACCTGTTCCTTCAGGCTCTGTCATTCAGCCGAAGTGCCAACTTGTAAGACTTAGGTATTTTTTTTTTGTTTTTTTGTTTTTTAGAGCATTTTAGATCCACATCAAATTTGAGAGGAAGACAGATTTCCCAAATACCACCTACCCTCCCCCGCCCCTTACATATCCTCCCTGATTACCAACACCGCCACCAGCTGGTGGGTCTGCCACAGCCCGTGAACCTGCCTGACACGGCATCACCACCAGAATCCACAGTGCACACCAGGGCCACTCTCTGCTGTACGTCCCGTGGGCTTGGACAGATGCGTGATGACGTGTGTCCATCGTCACAGCGTCACACACAGTCGGTTCTTGCTCTAAAATCCCTGTGTTACTGCCGCTCATCACCCCCCAGCCCCTAGCAGCCACTGATGGTTTTCCTGTCCTGTGGTTTCCCCCAGTGGGGGTGGGACCAGCCCGGGTCTCAGTCTGGCGCGATTTCGAGGTGCATGCGGGTGGGTGAGGACTTGACTCTGGGTCCTGCGATGTGCCCCAGACTCTGACAGGAGGGAGATTTTCATATACATTTTACTAATTTTCTTTCCTCTCTGACACTTCTATTATAGAGAAAGGGCAAATAGTAATATTAAAATATTTCCTCTAATTCCCTTTGCACAAATTTCGTGCACTGGGCCACTAGTTGGTTAATAAGATTAAATAGGTTCCAGGTGTACAGTTCCACATGCATCATCTGTATATTGTGCTGTGTGTTCACCACCCACGTCAAGTCTCCCTCCATCACCATCTCTATCCCCTTCCCCCGGTAACCACCAAGCTGTTGTCTGTGCTTATGAGATGGCTTTTTTCTCTCTTAATCCCTTTACCTTTTTCACCCAGAGCCCCGCCCCTACCCTCTGACAGCTGTCAGTCTGATTCCTGTCTCTCTGAGTCATTTCTCCCCTGGAGTCTGTGGGAAACTGAGTTCATGCCAACCAGCATTTGCTCCTCTTTCCACTGAGCAACAGGCCTGAGTCAGACCCAGGACCTGCTCGACATTACATCCTGGAATGAAAGCGAATGCCTGTGCGTGTCCCGGCGTGAGCAGTCGGCTTGGTCCCGGGAAGCTAACTGCGCCGTTTCTATGAAACGTTCCCAGAGCCCCAGGTTGCTGGGGGAATGTGAGGATGTGAGCTAAGTCTCAAAGGGGGACTATTAGCCCAAAGTATAATTTAGGGGAAATTACTCCGAATTACACAGGCTTTTACAAAATGGCTGTGATGTTTATTTGTTAAGATGAAAATTAGTTGTCACCCTGTTCTGAGAATTTTACACGCAGCTTCTCCTCAGAAGGCAGGCTCTTCTGAGACTGTGGACAATGAAGTGATTGAAGCAGGCGTCTCCTGCTGGGCCATTAATGAGAAATAATTTATGCAAAGCAGGAAGGTTCACTGTACATTGTGGCAATGTTCAAGTCACTCTGACTAAATAGCTTTTAAATTCAAGAAGTCTCTCTTCTATGAGAAAGAAGATTAAGGTTCGAGGGAGAGAAACTTTTCCAGGAGTGAGTTAACACATCCCCGCACCTTCAGTTCTTAAACTGAAATTGTAAGATTCAGTTTGAATTTGTTTAAAAACGGAGTTTTATGCAGCGTTTACTTCCAAATATTAAGTTTCAGTCTGACTTAGGGTAGAAACTGTGTGATATGCATGTGATGTCTGTTTTCTCATCAGAATTATTGCATTTTGTCTAGGAAGACATATTTAGCATCAATGGTCTCAACTACAATGACATACCCTATCTTTTATTACGTTTAAACCTCAGGTTAGTCTTTTTTGTGATATCAGTATATTGTAATATATTTAAATTAATTTATGGCGGATTTTATATTTTGAAAATGTAAAGTGTCTCACTTAAAATGTTTCCAGCGCACCACTTTAAGTTCAGAGACGCCCGGGTCCTGGCGGGCGAGTGGCCCTGCGAGGTCCTGTCGAGTGTATGAGGACGCGTGGGGTGGGGGGTGGGGGGGCATCCAAGGATCCTGATGTGTCACCAAGCCAGCACCCAGCATCCTCCCCAGCATTTAGCTGGCTCAGCTGGATGGAAGCCATTCATTTGTTCATTCGTTCATTTGTTCATCCCTCAGGACTGTTAAGCCAACAAAACGAAATAAAAACAAGCGCATTCTTGGGGTTCTGTGCCTGGCAGGCTGAAGGCTTTGCTGAGCAGCAGTCCCCTGGCCACACAGGGACATGGTCAGTGGCACCAGCCCAAATCAACCTTCTCTTACTTTTTACACTTTTATTGGCTGTGTTGACATATAACAACGTGTAAACGTAAGGTGTACAACGTGTTACTTGGGTACATTGATGAGCCATTTAAGATTGCCATCATAGCAATGCTCATCGGGTGACATAGCTATATAGAGCATTGTTGTCTGTAGTCACCTGCGTGCATGGGCCTCCATGCGTATTTCCTACTTATAATAAGTTCATGCCCTTAAACACCGTCCATGTGGCCCCCTTACCCCCATCCCTGATAACTGCCATGACACCCTCTGTTCTGTATAAATGTGAGTTTTATGTCAGTGACAGCATGGAGTATTTGTCTTTGTCTGACTTGCATCACTGGCACCATGTGTCAAGGTTCATCCATGTGGTCACTGGTAGCAGGTGCCTTCACTCTCATGGCTGGACGGTTCTCTAACGTGTGTGTATGGACCACATCTTCTTCCCATTCATCCAGGCACTTCGGTTGTTTCCACATTTTGACTCTCACGGATAACGCTGCAATAAGGGTGGGAGAGTGGGCCTCTCCGAAACCTGCTTCTATTTCCTTTGAGCATATGCCCAGCTGGGGATGGCGGGTTGTATGGGAGGTCTGTTTTCAATTGTGGAGGAAATTCTGTATTGTTTTAAAGTGATGGGACTGGTTGCCAGAGGGAGGGGGCGGTGAGGGAAGAAGGGGGTCCTAATATGAGGTCACAGGAGAAGATTTGACTTTGGGTGGTGGGCACATGATCCTATATACAGATTTTGTAAATTAGTAATCCACACATGAAACCTATATGTTCATGTTGACTGTCACCCCAATAAAATTTTTAAAAAAGAAAATACAAAAAATAAAAAATAATAAAAATAAAGTGATTGGACCAATTTCCATCCCCATCAACTGTGCATGAGGGTCCCTTTCCCCACGTGCTCCCTGCACCTCTGGCCTCTCGTCTTGGTGTCGGCCGTCCCAGAGCTGGGAGGTGCTCGCTCACTGAAAGTTTGGTTTGCTTTTCTGTGACGATTAGTGATGTGAGCACATTTCCATGTGCATGTCGGTCACTTTGAAGTCCCTTTGGAAAAATCTCCATTAGTTCATCTGCTCATGCATATGTGTGTGTATAATGTATGTAACATATATGATAAATAATATGCGGGGGGTTATATATATACATATCTATATATATAAAAGCCTAAGCGACCATCACAACCTAAACAACCAACGGACGACCAAACAGGCTGCACGGGGCGACCAGGCCGGCAGGGGGGTTAGTGAGGGACGACCAAACGACTGAGCAGCAGGCTGTGTGGGGTGACCAGGCCGGCAGGGGGTTCAGTAAGGGGCAACCAGGCCAGTGGGGTGGGCAGTTGGGGGCAACCGGGCAGGCAGGCAGGTGAGCAGTTAGGAGCCAGTGGTCCCGGATTATGAGAGGGATGTCTGACTGCCCGTTTAGGGCCTAAACCGGCAGTCGGACATCCTTCAAGGGGTCCTGGATTGGAGAGGGTGCAGGCTGGGCTGAGGTGCCCTCCCTCCATGCATGAATTTCATGCTCCAGGCAGCTAGTATACATTTACGTATATGATAAATAATATGTGGGGGATATATATATATATGGAGAGAGAGAGAGAGAGAGAGAGAGAGAGGTTGAGAGGGAAAGAGATTGAGAGAGAGACTGAGCAAGATTGAAAAAGAGAGGTTGATAAGGACAGAGATAGAGAAAGACAGAAGATTGGGTAAAAGATGAGAAGAAGAAACAGGGAGAGATGGAGAGAGTGGTGGAGAGATATTGAAGAGAGGTTGATAGAGATTTTGAGGGAGACTATGAGAAAGAGATTGATATAAGAAAGAGAGATGGAGACAGAGATATTGAGAGAGGTGGAGAAAGGAATTGAGAGACACCGACTGAGAGAGAATGTGAGAGACAGAGAGACTGAGAAAAGGATACACGGAGAGATATTGGAAAACAGAGAGACTGAGAGAAATTGAGCAGGATTGAGAGAGAGAGACTGGTGGAGATGGAGGTTGAGAAAGAGAGATGAGAGAATTAGGAATTTGAGAGAGGTAGACGATGATAGAGACTGAGAGTTGCAGGCAGACACTGCAAGAGATTGAGACACAGAAAGATTCACATTATACATATTCATAATTTGCCTGGAACATTTTTCTGCGAGTCATTTTATTTCTCCGGGTGTGTGGCATGATTATGTCTACCCTTGGGCTGCCTTGCATTTAGATATGTCACCATTTTTCGTGCTTAATTTCGAGGACTCCAGGGCGATCATTGGTAGGAAAGGGGTGAAAACCCAAGTGAAGAAAAGTGGACATTCCATGGCTCTGAGGACAGAGTACGTTGCCGTCAGCCAGCCCCTGCCCCGTTCATGCGTTCAGTTAGGAGGCACTTGGGTGGAGTCCCTCTCCGTGTGTGGGCTGGGCTGCCCTGCGGAGGTGACATGCCTGGGACATGCAGACTGGGCTGGCGTGTGGAGGGGGACATGCCTGGGGCATGCAGACTGGGCTGGCGTGTGGAGGTGACATGCCTGGGGCATGCAGACTGGGCTGCCGTGTGGAGGTGACATGCCTGGGACATGAAGACTGGGCTGGTGTATGGAGGACATGCCTGGGGCATGCAGACTGGGCTGCCTTGTGGAGGACATGCCTGGGACATGCAGACTGGGCTGGCATGTGGAGGACATGCCTGGGACATGCAGACTGGGCTGACATGTGGAGGACATGCCTGGGGCATGCAGACTGGGCTGCCGTGTGGAGGTGACATGTCTGGGACATGCAGACTGGGCTGCCGTGTGGAAGTGGACATGCCTGGGGCATGCAGACTGGTGAGGGCCCGGCAGAGGGCAAAGTCTGATCCACCTCAGACCCTGAGAACCTGGGTCATTTCCCACCACCTCCTCCCAGGTTCTTGTTTCAAATGGCAAGGTTTTAGCTTAAAACATTTTTTTTAAAATTTTTAATTTTTCAATTAGAGTTGAGGTTCAGTGTAGTTTCAGGTGCACAGTGATTGGACGTTTGTATAACTTACAAAGGGATCACCCCCTAAGCCTCGTGCCATCTAACACCAGGCCTCGTTAGCATAATATTATTGGCGTTTCCTGTGCTGTACTTGACATCCCAGGACTATTCTGTGCCTGCTAATTTGACTTAAAAGTATTTTATTATTTATTTTCTGTGTCCACTGGTTATGCTTATATGCATACAAGTCCTTTGATTGATTTGCTTAAAACTTCTTTCTTCTGAGGCAAACAACTCCGAGATGTTCCCTCCTTCCCACGCGTAGAAATATGCTGCCATCCACACATTTGAAATCCCCGATATTATTTACAAATACCTGGAAAAGCTTAAAAGCAAATCCACTCCAGGTCAAAAGTAAGACTCGCTTGAGTTGTGCTCCCGCTGCCATGGCGATGTGACCACAGGAGGACAGCGTGGCTCTGGCGGCAGCTCATCGCTGTTGGGGACAGTGGGTGCCTCCAGTCGCATGAAGCGGTTTTTTAAAAGCAAAACAGGATGAAAGTTACCATTGTTAAAGGACTCGCCTGCGTAACAGGATTCTGACATTAAATCTACTGTGATTGTAGAATCCATCTACTCGGTGCTGTCAGTGCTGGTTAAAAATAAAAACATTGAACGTGTCAACTAGAGAGAGAAGGCGTGTCACAGGGGCCCAGGAATGCACGACTGACGGGGAGGCGCGGCTGCTGCTGACCCCGAGGCAGCACAGCTCAGCTGCTCCCGCAGCACCACCTGGGCCGCAGGGAAGCGGGGCCTGTGTGCCGGCCCGTGGGCTGGCCGTGTGCTGAGGGCGACACGTGTATGTGAGTGGGAACCGAGGGCACTGCCACCTCTGTGCCTGTCACTGGGCACACGGACCGCTCTCTGCTCAGACACTGGCCCGGGAGCTGGGGCTCCACGTGGGTCCCGTTCCCGCGGCAGCGATGAGACTGGACACACGGGCTGAGCCAGTGGCCGCTCTAACAGGCATCGGCGCCTGTGCTTTCATCACATCTGCATACACGTCACGCTCCCAAACGTGTCAGCTTCACGCTTCTCCTGCGCGAGGAGCCCCGCGGCAGCGGCCTTGCTGGCCCAGGGGGCCGGTGGGCCTGTCCTCTCACAGGAGGCCGCGTGGAAGGGGGTCCCCGAAGGGCCTGCTGATAGGGTGATGCCCAGGCAGCTCCTGTCCATTTCCCAGCAGCTCGGTTCTGTCCTCAGCACGAGAGCAAGGGGCCCTCCTGCCCACAGACGTGCCCGGCCCTGGCCTGGCAGGGGCAGTCCCCCAGCTCAGAGCCGCCCGCCTGACTCTACCCGGGCCCTGGGCTCCAGGCCTGTGGCTCTGCAGCCTGGATGTGGGCGGGGGTGGGGGGTGGGGGGGAGACTGTGACCCCAGGAACCCTCGGGGGGAAGCCATAGAGAAATACCTGCTAAAAAAAAAAAGTGAAATATAATGAAACCTCCAGTCAGAATTGCAAAGGTTACGGACGCTGAATGTTAAGTGCAGATAGAAGGTATTTCATGCTTTTTAAAATTTCGTTTGCTTCTGAGTGTTTTAAATGCATGTATTTATAATAAGTTTCTTGTGGTGACGTAGGCGCATAAGATGACTAGGTGTCAAATGAGCCCTCTCAGGCAGCATCTGCCCAGCGGGCCGTGCCCCCGCCAACCTCAGCCCTTCCGCCTCAGGTTTCCTGTGTGATGATCATGAGGGAGGATTGTGGGGAATTGAGAAGTGCTCTGGACTCTATTCCGAGGAGAATGCGCCCTCTCCAGGAAGGAAAATGTAATCATAGAAAAGTCCCTGCCCTTTTACCGTCCACAGGGCCCGGGCGCAGGTTAAAGCAGGAGGCCCAGCTGGTCGGCTCTTGGTCATCGGTCGACCCCTCGTCCTCAAGGGAGGACTCGGATGCAGATGGACGCAGGTGCGAGTTCAGCGGGGATTCTAGATCCTGTGACAGCAGGGGCCTCCTCACCGGGGAGCCCGTCATCCGTTAAGTCTGGATTCTTGGTTTTCAGAAAACTCCTTCACAAGTAAACTCACCGGGAGGCAGCGTCCTGTCCCTCACACCGTGTCCGGGTCCAGGGCGGTGCTGCTCCTGGGTCACGTCCGGGAATATTTGCCGGAAGCTGTTCCCCTCTGCGCCTGCTTTCTTTTCCCTTTAACCTGCGCTCAGCAGGGGCCTGGCGCAGGTGGGAAGGGAAGCTTGGTTAAATGAGACAAACTGGGTCAGCACACAGCAGTGTATCTATTTTGGACTAATTGGTTCAAAACACAAGAACTAAATTATAAAAATAAAACGAAGGCGTACGTGTGGCACCTGAATGCCCCGGCCTCCCCCTCCCCGTCTCGGGGCGTGTGCAGGTTCTGATGCCGGGAATAAACACCAGGTGGATGCCACACATTTTAAAAAATAGTTCACTTTTTGCTGAGATCCCTCGACATAGGAAATGCCAGTGTCTCCCCAAGAGCAAAGCTTTATGGAAACCCTCCAGGCACATGGCTCCCAGTCCTGGCAGGACGCTTCCTTCTCGCCAAGGCCCAGGACTCCCCCCGGATCCCAGAGGGAGGGAGGGAGGGCGGAGGCCAGGACGAGCTGGGTATAGCAGGAAATAGTGGGTTTCTCTCTGAACCACACACCTCCGTGGTATTCGTTTTATGTCTTTATTTTAGTAAGAACTAAGCACTTTAAATGGATCCTGTGATTTAATAATACCTTCAGGGTTGGAGTAAACATTTTCAAAGTGAATATAGCCGACTGTTTTAGGCTCACCGGTATGACACGCGGTTTAAATGATTTCCTCTCTGTCTCTGCTCCACACACTTTGGGGAAGAGGGACATGGATGCGTTCCCGTGTGGATGGTGTTCTGGGTAAATGCGTTATTGCGCTGTGCAGACTCCAAGCACGGCGGCCGGGTGGTGAGCAGGAACATAAGGCTGCTGCTTTCCCTTTCCTTTCTAACCAGGCACTCGATCACGATTCTTTTAATAAAACATTTCTCCTGCTCGGTGCACTCTCAGTACTTACCACGCTTCAGGATATCAGCAAGCAGGGAGTAAAGAGTGCGTGTACTATTTCCAAGATCTAGTATTTCTTACCGGATAGAGATACATTCTCATTGGAATAAGGAATTCAAAGCCTTTTCAATTTCCCAAAAGAGGTGATTATAATAATAGAGTGAAAACGTGAAACGGGAGCCCTGCCTGCGGGCGGGGGGCACACGATGCACCGCACAGACCCCGCATCTGGAATGTTACCCCTGAAACCCGTGTAACTTACTAACCGTCGTCACCCCAATTAACTTCATAAAAAGTAAAATAACATTGAGAAAGTAACTAATTGAAAATTTAAAAAGAAAAATGAAATATCTTCCCTCTGCCCTTCACATCCAGTATTCACCACCTTTGTGATGGTTATGGGCCGTTCATTACATTTCCTTTTATTTTCTTAGCGATTAAAAGGAAACCCACCCAAAATGAGTGATGCTCTTAGACGTTTACTGGGCAGGCGCCTTGAGGTTCCTTAACAACGTGCAACATGTCAGTATAAACATTTGGACGAAGAGGCTGTTGCCGTGGGCTCCTGCGGGCCACGTGCTCAGCAAGGTGGCCCTCAGGAGTGAGACAGGACTGCTGTCGAGGGTGACCTCTGCCACTTGCCCAGGCTTCGTGTAAGGCCCCACCCGCCAGGGTCTCACCGCCAGCCTCCGCTGGGTCCCAGACCCGCATCCCGTGAGAAACGCCGGTGCTGATGCTACGGGAGCCGCTGAGCAGGAATTCTCCCGGGGCCTGGCTCACAGGACCTGAGGATGGAGCCGTGGACCCGAGGGGTTCACGCAAGGCTTATTGCAGACAGACACGGGCTCCCGCTCGGGGAGGGGACCCGGATGGGCTGCCCCAAAGCGTGCTGCTCCCCCCTGACATCTGCTGCAGGCCCACCCTGTCTGTGCTGCTCTCTGATTGGCTCCTGGCCCTTTGACAACATTCTATTTTGCACTTGCAAGAAAAGCATCCTTGTCTCAGAATACCCTGTTTTTCTGCAAAACATGCTGTGGTTTCAGCTCGCTGCTTGCTTCCTCCTGCTTCCACCCCTGACCCTGCCTGCCTGATCCACTGAGGCAGGAGCTGGACACGGGACCCGCCGGTCTCTGTGTCACTCCCAGGCACAGCTGGGAAGGCACAGCAGTAAGAGATGGGCACCGCTGCATGACCGACAACACTCCCTGGGAATTCTGAGTGAGCCACAACTCGGGAGGGTTGGCCATCCCATTTTTGGTGTCGCTGTAACACGACAGGACGGCCACAGCACTGGGGACCACTGTCCACTCCAGTGTCGCTCCTGCGCCGCCCGCCCTGCACCGGCCGGAGCATCCCGTCTCCCACTCAGCCTGGGTGTGAGGGACGCAAACAGACCTGCCTCGCGGGTCCCAGGGAGGGAATCGGGGCTGGAACCCCAGCTTCCCGGGCTCCTCCCACGGCCCCCACCGCAGAGCCAGACCTACAGGGTCTCTATTTGGTGAAAACAGGATTTTAAATCCTCCTGCTAGCGTGGGGTCTGTCCTTCCCTACTTCTTCCCTAAGAGCCTTGGAAACCAAAACCACGTCTTCCCCAGCGTCTCTGCCTGAGAGCTCCCTGGGTCCCGGGCTCGACAGGCAGGTACAGGTCCCACAGGCGGGCACTGGCGGGGCTCATCACCTCTCCTCCGGCCTCGTTAGCTCTGCGGGTCCACGCTAAAGCCTTCTAATGCCTTCACAGTCTCCTGCTCAGTTCTCAGCGAAAGGAACAAATCAGGTACACAGGCAAAAGGAAAAAAGAAAGAAAAGAGAAAATAAAAGCAGCGATCCCAGATGCTTTGTGCGGCCTTTTTCTCTGGTGTTTCTGATGCTGAGACAAAGGGCTCAGTCGCTAAGTTGCACGGCTGCTCTTGACCTTCCTCCGAAAGAAGTTTCTGAAACCAGCTCCCGCTGCTGGGACAGGCCTGGTGAGCGGCACCCTTGTGTTAAAGGTGCGGCAACCGCTGAGCTGCCAGCGTGAGCCCCACAGGCCCTCCGTCTCCCGTGGCTCCTCACAGCATGGTGCTGCCCACAGAGTGTGTGTGTGGCAGGGACCTGCCTTTTCCTTTTTAATATATTTTTATTGATTACTAGAGGCCCAGTGCACAAAAATTTGTGCACTCGGGGGGTCCCTTAGCCTGGCCTGTGCCCTCTCGCAGTCTGGGACCCCTGGGATGACCACCACCTGCTGGCTTAGGCCCACTCCTCGGGGGATTTGGCCTAAGATGGCAATCAGACATCCTTAGTGCTGCTGAGCAGGCAGGAGAGGCTCCCATCACCACCACTGTGCTGGCAACCGTCAGCCTGGCTTGTGGCTGAGCAGAGCTCCCCCTTGGGAATACACTGACCACCAGAGGGCAGCTCCTGCATTGAGCGTCTGCCCCTTGGTGGTCAGTGTGTGTCATAGTGACCAGTCATTCCCAGTTGTTCCGCTGTTAGGGTTAATTTGCATGTTACCCTTTTATTATATCGGATTGATTTCAGAGAGGATGGAGGGAAGAGAGAGAGAAAATTCCATGATGAGAGAAACATCCATGATGAGAGAATATCATGGATGGGCTGCCTCCTGCACACCCCCTACTGAGGATGGAGCCCTCAACCCGGGCATGTGCCCTGACCGGGAATAGAACCCGGGACCTCCTGGTCCACAGATCGACACTCAGCCACTGAACCACATGGTTGGGCGGAGACTCGTCTTTTATAAGCTGCTCTCTCTGCTCACTGGTGACATCCCAGCACTTCCGTGGTGATCCCTCGGAGTCAGTGAGTGGTCACCCTCTGGCAGGTGGCTCAGGGGTGAGCCCCTGGGCGGGGGAAGGTGGCGCCCCCTGCAGCTTGGGCGTGGCTGCATGTTCCTGCTGCTCAGTGTTAATCACACCGAGCTGGCCCCTTAGATCAGCACCCTCTTTTGTCAGCTCCAGTTCACCTTCCCAGCGAGGTCCCCGTGCCCCACAGCCCACAGGGGAGTCCAGTGGCCGCTTGTGGAAAAGGAACTGACGGGCACCCCCTGACCTTCCCTGAAGGTGACTCGGCTGAGAGCCGGGGAGCCGCCGGCGCCCGCACCGTGCTGACTGCTCAGGCTGCTTCCTCAGGCTCCTCTCAGGGTCTGGGACGGGTGCGGCCACAGCAGGAGGCGCCCTGTGTTTTGATCTGAAGAGCAGGTGGGATTTCCAGCCTCCCACCTGTTCCCGGGGGACTTCTAAGTCACCGGAGACTTCTCTGTCCGGCTGTGCGTGGAGTGAAGGTCACACAGAAGGTCACCTTAGAACCATCCTTCCCCGTGGGTGGGGCTTACCGTCTCACTCTCTGGGAGCGGAACCTGGGAGAAACCCCCAAAGGAGGGGGGCACTTCCGTGACCCTCACCCCCCACCCCTTGCAGGCGGCGCTGTGGGCGTTTCCCTTAGGGACACCCCTCTCCACCTCCGTGGCCCCAGCCCCTCCAGCCTCGCCCCCGTCCGTCTCAAGTGCCTGCCAGACTCTCAGGCTATTTTTATATTTTTAGACTTTTCGCTCCAATCTGTTTCCTCGGCCTGAGTGTCCAGGAGTGTCATTGAAATCCTGTCATTTTTTTCTGCTCAGAGACCGCGGCATTTCCTACTTATCAGCGTCCCCTCATCAGGCCACTGTCTCTGGAGCCACTTCCATTTCGAGTCGCACCCCCCACAGCGCCTGCATCACGGCCCCGGTCCCTCCTCTCTAAGTGGGTTTCTGGGCGTCCGTCCATCTCCATCTCCGGGGTTCCCCACAGGACACCCCCTCTCTGAAGCTCCCAGCCACTTCCCTGCTGTTCCACGCAGGCCCTGTCCCACCCGTCCCCCCGCCCTGGCCCTCACCTCGGGCTCTGTGCTCTCAGCGTCTGCAGGCCCTCAGGACTCAGGGCTGGTGGGGAACGTGATCACCTGTCTGTTCTGTCTGTTACTGCTCTTCTTGTGCATTTTTACATCTTTCTCGGTCCTTGGTCCTACCCCTGGAGCTGGAGGGGTGACCTGAGAACAGAGAACAGGCCCTCCCCCCCGCCCCGCCTCCTCGGTCACTCCCGGGGACTGAGGTCAGGGCCCGCACTCAGGGGTCACCTGATGATAGTGACTGGGTGACGGGAGCTGCTCAGGCTGCACAGGTCGGCCCTTTGGAATGGTTGTTCCTCTCCTGTCACCCTCCCCCCCATTAGAGCACCTCCCACCCACACCAGCGAGGACAGGACAGCCCCTGAGCCCGTGGAGAGGGCTGCCCCAGCCTCGATCCTTGTCTTCTCATGCAGATGCATTTCTAGGGGAGAACCAGACTGAGTGAAAAGCCAATTTACTAGAGCCCCTTATTGAAAAAGCAAAGCAAGCAAGTCTATCCATTGGCTTAGGAAGCACAGCCTAGGGTCAGGGTCAGGGTCAGGTTAGGGTCAGGGTCAGGGTCAGGGTCGGGCGCTCAGCTAATCTGAAGAGCGAGTTGGGTCACACATCCTCCTGGTTCGGGGTCCACAATCCCCCGATGAACATTTAGGTGCAGATGAATTCTCGGGTCCCTGCCTACTTGGTGGCGGCCTTCCCAGAATTCCTGAGAAGCACCTGCAACCTGATCGTGCCAAGCCCGAGGCCAAGGGCTTCTCTGCTGAGGGAGGAAAACGGCCCTTTTCCCTCCCCTCCCCTCCCCTCCCTTTCTTTCCTTTCATCTTCTAATTTTGCCTTTCTTTCAATTGACTTTACAATTACTTCATTATATATTTGCTGAATAAATGAAAGATTTACTGTTACATCCTCGGTACTTAGGATATATAATGGTGTGCAAGAAGTTCCTATCCTTATGAAGCTAACATTCTAGCAAGGGAGATACACTTTTAGAAAGCAAACACTTAAATATATAATTGCAATATATGTGCCTTCTACTTCCCCCTCCCCTCCTCCTCCCCCTCTGCATTCTCTCCTCAGGAGGTTTTTAGCCATTTGCCCGTGCGCTGGGCTGGGGAGATAATGGCTTGTTGGTCCAGGCTGGCTGCATGTTGCCCACACTGATGGCCTTGTTTTCACTTTCTTTCCTGCCTCAGTGTCCCTGCCCTCCTGCCCTGGGACCTGTCACACCCTCCCCTGGATAAAGGTCTCCCCCCTCCAGCATCCGGGCTCGTCATGTACATGGACAGGTACTTGCTACTCAGTGAGCATGGACCACGTGCGGACGTCATGGGCTCCGACTGGCTCATGTTAAAATGCGGAAAACCAGGCCCCATCACGCCTGCCGTGGTCACAGTGTCCCTGCAGACGGCTGTGGGTTGTACACACATTAACGCCTGAAAAATGTGGGTTGGGGGCGCGATTCTCTTCTCCTCAGGAACCGCCCCCCGCCCCCATGTGCATGGCCAGAGCTGCTGCCTCTTCTGTCCTGAGTGTAAGATGTAGGACGTGCCTGGGCAAACTTTAAACTGAATTAGTAAATGGCGACTCATAAAATGCTCCGTGATCATGCAATTCCACCCACGTGGTTTCCTGCATCACCTGGTAGTCGATATCTGTGTTGTAATAGTAAGCACTGAATTGAACTGGTACCAGAAAATCAGTAAATGGATAACTAGCTTTTTTTCTTAAATTCTTCATAGTTGAGAGTATTACAAATGCCTCCTTTCCCCCATTGGCTTCTCCCCGGCCGCTCCTGCCAACAGCACATGCCCTCACCACCCACTGTCTGTGTCCATTGGTCATGCTCATATGCATACAAGTCCTTTGGTTGATCTCTTACCCACCACCACCCCGCCCCCAGCCTTCCCTCTGAGGTTTGACGGTCTGATCGATGCTTCTCTGTCTCTGGATCTGTTTTTGTTCATCAGTTTATGTTGTTCATTATATTCCACAAATGAGTGAGATCATGTGATATTTATCTTTCTCCAACTGGCTTATTTCACTTAGCATAATGCTCTCCAGTTCCATCCATGCTGTTGCAAATGGTAAGAATGCCTTCCTTTTTACAGCAGCATAGTATTCCATCGTGTAGATGTACCACAGTTTTTTAATCCTCTCATCTGCTGATGGGCACTTGGGCTGTTTCCAGATCTTAGCTATGGTGAATTGTGCTGCTATGAACATAGGGATGCATATATCCTTTCTGATTGGTGTTTCTGGTTTCTTGGGATATATTCCTAGAAGTGGGATCACTGGGTAACTAGTGCTTAATCAGCTGCTCTGTGCATCACAGGGTCTTGTGTGTTATGGTCATGAAATAAGTATTCAACACGCCTCCCCTGTCTTCAACGGGCTGTAACCAATTGGCTCATTTACCTATTTTATTCTACTAGAGGCCCAATGCACGAAATTCGTGCAAGAGTAGGCCTTCCTTCCCCCGGCTGCCAGCACCGGCTTCCCTCTGGCACCCAGGACCTGGGCTTTCCTCCAGCTGCCAGCTTCATCCAAAGGTCGTCCAGAAGGACGTCCAGTCTAATTAGCATATTATGCTTTTATTATCATAGATAATGGGAAATACTTGATTTACAAAATGAGTGTGTAGAAATTCCATAATTATTTCAATTATTTCTCCTACCAAGAGTTTAACTCCTTGAATGCAAACCTAGCAAAACCCCACCCAGATCTGATGTTTGTCACTTGCAGCTCAAGGCGGTCACCCCCAAATGTAGGTCAGACATCTCTACAGAGAGAAGCATCTTGTCAACACACTTTACCTCTGAAGGTGAAATCATCAAGGAAGCCCTTCACTTCTCATCCTTCCTCAACTCGCCTTCCTCCCCAAGATGCCCTGAGTCAGACATCAGCGACATTCCTCACCAGTGTCAACGGTCCCCAGCGTGTCCTCAACCCTCCCGACCTTCTCCACGAAGGGAAACCTGTTGTCAATGGTGACAACTCCATGTAACATGTTGGTCATCAAAGTCATGCAGTGTCTTTCCACTTAAGCTGATGGTACCAATGAAACAAGTTAGGGGAACCCTATGAATTTGGCAACATCGTACTTGCTTTTGACCTACAAACATGTCACTTCTACAGGGTTCAACCTCATACCTGTGACATCCTTTCAGGAGTTTGAAATAAAGACTCACTTTGGTTACTCTGTAAGGAGGAAGAGCGACCACTGAATAATTCCCAACAGATGCTCATGTTGCTCATTTATGCTGATATGAATGACTAACATTGCACATTCCTGGGACATTTGTTATAAGTGAGTATGTTTGTTAGAGGACAATTTGTCCCTTATCAAGATAGTCTTCTCCTTTAATAAGGGACGATGGGAAGCCAAATTAAAGGAAATAGTGAAATATACAAATAATACAGTTAAATATAATTTAACTCTAAAGATTCAAAAATTAAAAGAGACCCAGTCCTGTCCACCTTCAGGCCCCGAGTGGCCATTGGATAGTTACTTTCATTGAGATGAAATGTGCTTACACACAGTATCACCAAGAACATGAGAAGACAGTCCACAGGAGGGGAGAAAGGACTTGCCAACGACATACCCAACGAAGGTCTAATATCCAGAATACGGAATTCTTACAATAGGACAACAAAAGAACCGCACGATTAAACATTGAGCAAAGGCTATGAATAGTTATTTTCCCTAAGAAAATATGCAAATGGTCAATAAGCGTGCAAATATGCTCAACATCATCAGTCATTCGGGGAAATAATTTAAAGCCACAACGAGATAGCACTTCCTACCGCGGTTAGGGCTGTCGTCAGACAGCAGGTGTGGACAGTGATGCAGAGCTGGAGCCTCTTCATACAGGGCTGGTGGGAAATAAAATGGGAAATCATTCTCAATCAGTGATTCTCTCTCATCCTTGATGTTTCTCTCTCTCCCCCACCCCCCTTTCCTCTATGAAATCAATAAAAAACAAAACACAAAAAACAGTGCCCCCTACAAACAGTTTGTTTTTAAAATATGTTTTTATTGATTTTTAGAAACAGAGGAAAGGATAGGGAGAGAGAAAGAAACATTAATGAGAGAGAAACATTGATCAGCTGCCTCCTGCACCCTCCCTGTTGGGGGTCAAGCCCATAACCCAGGCACGTGCCCTGACCAGGAATCAAACCAGCTACCGCTTGGTGCCTGGGTCGACCCCTGAGCCACACTGACTGGGCGCCAGTGCGGATTTTTATAATGACATCCCACCCGCACGGAATGATGTTATGTATGTGTGTGCACCTGCGTTTGTTCATATGTTTCATTAATAGGCTTCATGGTGCATTTTCAAAATGTCTTCGTATTATATTTTAAATGCATGTTTTTCTAGTAAAATTGGCCGCCTCACACCAAGCGCCCACCATCCGTGTGGCATGGCCGTGGGCCACTCGCTGGGCTCCGTGGGGAAGGCACTGGGCAGAGGAGGTTGCCAGATGCTTAGTCCAGGAGGGGAGCGCAGACCTGCCGAGGGCGGGATGGTCTCACAAGCCACCGTGTGACCCTCAGCCATCGGTGACGAAGCAATTACGAGGTTGTCACCTCCCTGCTGTAACGGTGACACTTCAAAACGCGGTCAGATCCAGCTCTTGGGGAGCTTCTTCCCTTCTAATTGCAAGACTCCCCAGGAGGACAGTGCGAGGCGGGGGGGTCGGGCAGGGGGGAGGCCTTCTTCCCTTTGCTGCAGCCGCCAGAGATGCTCTGCCTCCTCCATTGAGCCAGCGAAGGGCCTCTGAGAACCCACACCCCCACTTACCCGATGCGGCCCTCACCAAGGAGCTGATGTGACCGAGGGAAACGAGTTGTGGAAGGGCTACCAAAGACTCGAAAATAGAAAAAAAAAGAGAGAGAGAGAGAGAGAGAGAGAGAGAGAGAGGTGACATTTTCTAATGTGAAGTTTTGTATCATTTCCTTTTGTAACGATGAGGAAACAAAGTCTAGAGAAGTTAAAGGTCACTCAGATGTGGGATGTAAAGCAGAAAGCACCAAGTCAGTAAACTGACAGTCAGACCACAGAAGGGCTGTTGCCCAAGGGAGAGGGGTGGGGCAGGAAGGAGAGGGTAAGGGGGGGTGAGCCTTGTGAGGCGGAGGGAGGCTGGATCCAGGCGGTGAGCTCACTTCTTCACGGGGACAAAGTGGTCTTGCTCCATTCGTTCCCCAGTGGCTTTCCTGTTTTCCCAGCACCGTTTACTGAAGAGGCTTCCCTTTCTCCATTGTGTGTTTTTGTTACTTTGTCAAAAATTATTTGCCCATTTCCATGTGGTTTCTTTCTGGGCCCTCAGGGCTGTTCCATTGGTCTGTGTGCCTGTTTTTCTGCCCATGCCATGCTGTTTTGATTATTGTCGCTTTGTGGTATAATTTGTATCAGGGAGCGTGGCACCTCCAGCTTTGTTCTTTGTTCTCAGGATTTCTTTGGCTCTTCAGGGTCTTTGGTTCTATTTAAATCTGATGATTTTTGTTGTTGTTGTTCTGTGTCTTTAAAGAATGCCATTGGGATTTTTATGGAGATTACTTTAAATCTATAGATTGCTTTGGGTAATATGACCATTTTAACTATGTGATTCTTCCAAGCCATGAACATGGAATGTCTTCCCATTTCTTTGTGTCTCTTTCAGTCTCTTTTAATAACACTTTGTAGTTTTCAGTGTATAGGTCCTTCCATTATTTGTTAAGTTTACTCCTAGGTATTTTATTATTTGTGTTGCCATTGCAAAGCAATTGCTTTTTTCCATTTCTTCTCCTGCAATTTTAGTTGTTCATATATAAGAAGGCAGGGGATGTTTGTATGTTGATTTTGTGTCCTGCAAATTTACTGTATTTGTTTATTGTTTCTAATTGTTTTTTAGTGGAATCCTTAGGGATTTCCATATAAAGCATCGTGTCACCTGCAAAAAAAGTGACAATTTTACTTCTTCCTTCCCAGTTTGGGCGCCTTTTACTTCTTTCTCTTGCCTGATAGCTGTGGCTAGGACCCCCAGCACTCTGTTGATAAGCGTGGTGAGAGCAGTCATCCTTGTCTTGTTCCTGATCTTAGAGGACATGGTTTTGGTGTTTCACCATTGGGTATAATATTTATTAGCTGAGGGTTTGTCCTATGTGGCCTTTATTAGGTTGAGGTTCCTGTAAAATATTTATTGCAATTGACCATCACATTGAACTTTGAATTTCATAGCAGACAAGAAACAAAGAAAATAAGTTTGGTCACGTAATCCTTAGTATCCGACCATCGAGAGCATCGGATGATAAGGAATGATGTTATATATGTGTATGCATCTGGGTTTGTTATGGGCAGGTTATGTTCCTGGTGGCGATACGGGTCGGGAAAGACGATCACGTTAGAGGTGCCGGTTGGGAGGGCTGAGGAGGGCACGTTCCCCGCCTCTGTGCCGAGCTGTAGCCATTCTCCTGGGGGTCCCTCCTCGGGCTGGAGAGCTGTCTCCCGGTCGGAGGGGTGGGCAGCCCCACGGGGCAGCGAGCATTGGGGCGCTGGGATCCTGGAGACGGCATGGTAACTGCCAGGGAGGGGCCGGGGCTGTACTGGCCACGGGTGCCCCCAGGACGCCAGCATCCCGGAGGACGTTGTCCCCAGAACACCGTCTCGAGGGGGAGGCACCGTGTTCTCGGGAGCGCTGTGCGGACGGGAAGGGCCCCCGCTCACCTGACGGCCAGGGGAAGCCTCATGGCAGCCGTGCACACTCAGGTCTACGGGAACCACAGGATGGTCTGAACTAAAACTGTTTAAACTAAAAGCGGTTGTGGTGGGTGGTCAGGTCCCAGGCCGGTATCTTCCCTGACAAAGGCCCACCTTTACCCTCACCCAGCTGCCTGTTGTCTTTTGCATCTATGATAACACAATGTGGGAACGTCCAAGAAATGTCCCTTTTCCCTTCCCAGGCCCTCAAAGCGCAGGCCCCTGCAGAGACCACACACCCCTCACTGTCATCGAGTTAAGTGCTGACTGTTAACTGTCCTGCACCCACCTAGTGAAAGAAGCATGTGTCTATCATTCTACTTCTTATCCAATCCCAGAGGTTTCCCGGCTTGGCTTTGTCCCGCCTCCCTAATCTGTCACCAGTAGATTCCATGGGACCCACCTACGTCCCCTCCTCTGACTGTGACGTATAAAACACGGTGAAAACTGCCGCTCTCCGGAGCATTATACCCGCCCGTCCCATGGGATCGGTCATGTGATTACACCCTTTCAGAGATGGGGAAATTGAAGCTTAATTATGAGAGGAAGCACCTAACAAAACGCTTTCACTATTAAACACCAGATATTTTATCCACCTAGTTCTAACTGCCAGAAATAACTTAGCCTGGCAGCAGATTAATGCAGTGACTTACTCTGACTTCGTCCAGGAGCAGGTAGATACTGAATCTAATGACCAGAGGGGACGTCACCTAACTACCCACCGACCACGGCATCTAGTTACTGACCCGACAGGAGGCTGGAGTGAGGCCTGGAGAGTCTGTGACCCGGGCTCTGAGTCCAGAGTCCAGAGCCTCACCCCCAGCTCCCTGGTCTTGCCTTTGCCCCGGGAGGGTGACCCCCTGGCCAGGCTGTCCCCCCAAGGACAGCTTCACCTTTCCCCACAGCCTCTCATTCCCACCTGTGAGCCAGGAGGTCACAGTCTGATTCCCGGTCAGGGCACAGGCGCGAGTTGCGTGCTTGATCCCCAGTGCGGGGTGTGCAGGAGGCAGCCGATCGATGATTCTGTCTCCCTCCCCCCTCCTCTCTGAATCAATAAAAACATTCATGAAACATTAATGAAAACGCAGGGACACTGGTCAACCCATGTTTCCACGCCCTAGTGATTTCTCTTCCCAGAAATGCAAGCAGTTTGTGCGCCCGCCAGCAAAGGACAGTATCCCATTTTCTCCGGGACAGACAGGACCGTCACAGGAAGTGCGTGGGCTGATGCTACAAGCCCTTTGGGGTGATCCTGGGCTGTGAGTAGGGGAGGCTGTTTCCTGGGGATTTCCATGCACGTGAGGGGAGGTCATCAGGCCAGAAATGGCAGGTTGTCTTTCAAAGACCAGTGCAGTGGCTTCCTCTGAGCTTGCAGGGATCCTAATGACGTGGTAATTGGTTAATTGTGCATTTTAATAACAGACTCCCAGAGCCAGGGTTTCTTTCTGTTTCAATAACAGGATTGCGTGGCCTGTGTTTTCAGGAAACATGAGGTGGTGGGGGGCCTCCCCTGCCGCTCTCTGCGGTTCAGCTGGGCTTCTCCTCCTCAGGCTGGGATGGGCCCCGTGTCTGGATTGGAGGGGCTCATCCTGAGTACAGTGTTCAGTCCCCCACAGAGATATCGAGACCGGGGTTCGGGCTTCCGGAAACGTGGGCCGCCCCTGCTGAGGGCTGGTGCGTGCACAGATGGAATTGCTGTCCTCCGGGGCCATTGCCCAGTCCAGAGCCACCCCCTCTGGCCGAGAGATCCCATTGAAAAGGTGAGTTATAACTCTTTGAGGCGAGGCGGCTGGCATACGCATCCCACAAGATACGCAGCCCAACCCCATGGCACTTAAAATGCTCTTAAGCCCCCCAACCTGCTTCTGTTTCTAAATTGCTTTTCCTCGGAAGCAGCAGCCGATGTTGGAGGAAACAGTTTGATAATCCAAGTCCTGTGAGCCACCGGCTGTGTCACTCGGGAGCGTGTCCCTCTGACATCACCTACAATCTCTCCAAAACTTTTAAAAATCTATTAAAAGCCGGTTTTCAAGACATTTTTACCATGAAATACACCGAGATGCGAGGTGCACGATACAGCTTGTACAGTCACCTTAGAAAGGGGAGGACATGTTGTTCCTGTGCTAATTGGAACCTCTCTTCCGCAAAGAAAAACGTTGGCAATCTTTAGAAATTAACAGATTCAGAGGGTTGGCTGGGAAATAGAAAACTGTTATCAGAACAACTTTTTAATCTACACAACACAACATCTGGGGGATGATTCTTAAAAATTATGAGTTTCTCTCTTTAAAAGTTTATAATCGCACTAAGTTTCAAAGCAGAGAGGACAGTACCTGTCCCCGAGGTCTCCGCCTGTCCCCATGGTCTCCACCTGTCTCTGTGGTCTGTGCCTCTCCCCGTGGTCTCCACCTGTCCCCATGGTCTCCGCCTGTCCCCGTGGTCTCCGCCTGTCCCCGTGGTCTCCGCCTGTCCCCGTGGTCTCCGCCTGTCCCCGTGGTCTCCGCCTGTCCCCGTGGTCTCCGCCTGTCCCCGTGGTCTCCGCCTGTCCCCATGATCTCTGCCTGTCCCCGGTCTCCGCCTGTCCCCATGATCTCTGCCTGTCCCCGGTCTCCACCTGTCCCCGTGGTCTCCACCTGTCTCTGTGGTCTCCACCTGTCCCCGTGGTCTCCACCTGTCCCTGTGGCCTCCACCTGTCCCCATGGTCTCCGCCTGTGTAATGTGGTCTGTGCTTCTCCCTGTGGTCTCCGCCTTCTCCCTGTGGTCTCCACCTGTCCCCGAGGTCTCCTCCTGTCCCTGAGGTTTCTGCCTGTCCCTGTGGCCTCCACCTGTCCCCATGGTCTCCACCTGTGTAATGTGGTCTGTGCTTCTCACTGTGGTCTCCACCTATCCCTGTGGTCTGTGCCTGTCCCCGAGGTCTCTGCCTGTCCCCGTGGTCTCCGCCTGTCTCTGTGGTCTCCTCCTGTCCCCATGGTCTCCGCCTGTGTAATGTGGTCTGTGCTTCTCCCTGTGGTCTCCGCCTGTCCCTGTGGTCTCTGCCTGTCCCCGAGGTCTCCAGGACTCATCGTGCCGCAGTACTTGCCGGTTGGTTTTAATTACCTGAGGGTCAGTCAGTAGGAGCCACAGAATTAACTCTGTCCCCGTGGTCTCCACCTGTCCCTGTGGCCTCCACCTGTCCCCATGGTCTCCGCCTGTGTAATGTGGTCTGTGCTTCTCCCTGTGGTCTCTGCCTGTCTCTGTGGTCTCTGCCTGTCCCCGAGGTCTCCAGGACTCATCGCGCCGCAGTACTTGCCGGTTTTAATTACCTGAGGGTCAGTCAGTAGGAGCCACAGAATTAACTGTCTTTGCTCCGAGGTTGCACAGGGTCTGGAAGCATTTATTTAATCAGCTCCTAGATTAGGCCCCGCTTGGTGACACGCCTGCACTTTCGTGGTCATAATGCGTTTTGTCCGATTTGATAACATCAGGGATCCATCACCGCCAAGCGATGAAGCAGGAGATTTCTTGGGAGGAAATTGGGAATAAGCGTAGAGGTTACTTAGAGGAGGCTACGTCCCCATCGAAGCTGTAACACAAATGCATCGCTGAGAGATTCCATTTAACGTTCTTATTAATGTTGTCATCGTTAATATTCAAATTAGAATATTAGAAAGCTATGCAAATCACCTTGGAAGGGTATGCAAATGCGCAAATACCTTTCAGTGAACGCGTTCAGTGGACGTGCTGAGACAAGGTGGGATCGGATGCACTGGGCTGCATGGGTCATGATTTGGGGTAAATGAGACCCAGGCCACTGGAGGAGGCTGGGCTTTTCTTAGCGTCCCAAACAGGAACTATCTCAATGAGCCCTGTGTTCCTACAACCTCGTAAGCTTTGGAATAATGTCTGAGTTCAAAGAGTGGCCATGTGATTCCTCTGGCTCAGGGGTAGTTGAGGGTCTGTCCGTGTGTGAACTTGAAAAATAGCCTCCTATAGCAGGGACTACAACGCAACTCGGCTATGTCAGCGTAGTTCCCAGGCATGATTCCTCAGCTGCCTGTGTCCTCGAGCGAAGCTCACACGCTGCTTGCAAAGTGTTCCAAGTGGTGAAAAAGCCCCGTAGCTGACCAGTGCTCAACTCCTGCCCTTCACCAAACTGCGAGTGAGAGAGAGAGCGAGAGAGAGGCGGAGGGAGGCAGAGGCAAC
This sequence comes from Myotis brandtii, assembly GCF_000412655.1. Lineage (NCBI taxonomy): Eukaryota > Metazoa > Chordata > Mammalia > Chiroptera > Vespertilionidae > Myotis > Myotis brandtii. The sequence continues at coordinate 969,351 of NW_005370495.1, read as the reverse complement.
AGGAAAGGCTGTCGCTCTGCTCACACCTCCCATTCTGACCGCACTTGCAGTCCGTTCCTGTAAAACTTGGGCATTTCCGTGTTTCTGTCGGGCAAGTTCAAAGAGGAAAAGGACAAAGTGCTTTCCCTCTTCTTGCTGCTCCTTTTACTTAACAAGTCTCTGCTGTCGGGGCCGTTGGTGATTTAAAATATTCACCCTGGCCCGCGGGGCTCAGTGCTGAGCATCGTCCTGTGCGCGGAAAGGTTGCCAGTGGATTCCCAGTCAGGGCACATGCCCGGGTTGCAGGCTCGATCCCAGTAGGGGGCATGCGGGAGGCAGCCGATCAGTGATTCTCTCTCATCATGGATGTTTCTACCTCTCCCTCCCTCTCCCTCCCCTCCCTTCCTCTCCAACATCAATAAAAATGTATTAAATTGGGCAACTGCTAAAAAAAAAAAGAAAGAAAGCAACGCCACCTGGACTGACCAAGCCTCTCTCACTGATCACACGTTTCCTCCTCTGGGTCCGTCCAGCTCCCTCTCTGCGTCTTTGAACTTGGAGAGGCTCGCGCACAGCTTACAGATCACGGCAGCACGCTGTCCCTTTCATCTGTGGCCGTGTGTCACTGCAGCGTCTCCAGAGCCTGGGTTCCAGCCTTTGAGTCACCGCAGGCAACCGCGACACTAGAGCCCGTTTCACTCCACACTTATTAGCCAGAATTATCACCAAACGCAGGCGGCGAGAGGAAGGGGAGCAGTGACTCATCGGGCCGGAATGCCATGATTCTGCGGCAGGTTTGCCTGGTGACAGCGTGGCAGCTTCACCCGGAGACGTTCAGCGAGGCCTCTTTGCGGTCAGGCCCCCAGGGTCCTCTCTCCGTGAGCATCCCTCCTTCTCGATGGCTCTGGGCCGCATGCTTTCCACTCTGCCTCTGAGGTGAGTTAAGTGACGGCCCAGGTCTGTGTGCGGAAGGACTGGCCCGGCAGCTGAGCAGTTACGTGCGGGCGACTCACCTCTTCTCCCCAAGCAAGAGAGAGCCGTGAGCTAGACCAGGGCCACCCTGTGCTCTTTGAGGCTCTTCAAATTCTTTAAAAAAGCACGTTAACAGCACAAGTGGCTGATGGTTTATATTGCCGATAGTATTTGTTTAAAGAAATCAATTAACAAAGGACGTATAAGGCCCTTTCTAGACAGTTCCTGGGCAGCCCCTGACACAGCAGCATCCTCGTAGGTTCCAGTCCCACTGCCTGATTCTGCATGGAACAGTGTCCCGGCTCCAAGCAGCAAGAGCCATCCCCCATCCAGCGAGGCCAGGAGAGAGCCCCGCACACATTCCCCCAGAGCTCCGCCACATGGAGGAGCTCAGCCGGTTCCTGCAGAACCCCCTCCCCCCCCCAACGTCTGCTCTAAATGTCAGGAGAAGCAGCATCCAGCCCACAGAGGCCGCCTCATCCCTGTTGGACGGCCCGTCCCGAATAGCAGGATGGGAGGGAGCATCCAGAGACCCTGGCACCCGGGGCAGTGTCGGTGGGAACGTAAGACAGAGGGTCGCTGCGGAAACCCTCACGGAGGTCCCTGGAAGCAGTCACAGCAGCACCAGCCGTGGCCACAGCCCCGCTCCTGGGAGTTGATCCGGAGGAAAAGCATCGGGGACCCGGCGAGCTGCCCGCACCCCACAGTCCTGCAGCCTCTTCCACAGCAGCCCGGACGTGGAACACCCGGCCACCCATCCGAGTGCGCGGACAGAGGAAGTGCTGAGCCCTGCAGTGGGGGGGTACCCAGCCTTAGAGGAGGCCGCCCTGCCCTGGGGACACGGGGGACGCTGTGGGACATCTGCTGAGGGAAATAAGCCAGTGACAGAGGGACCAGTCCTACGTGACGGTTCACAGGACGTTTCCACAGCTGTCCTTCTCTGGAAGCCGGGAGCAGGATGGTGGCTGCCGGGGCGGGGGGGAGGGGCGGTATGGGGAAGGACTAGCTGTTGTCCGTGATGCAAGAGAATAAACTCTGGAGTTTTCTGTAAAACCTGCACCCTTTACTCAATACTGTGCCGTGTAAACATTTTTGGAAACTAGATCACATGTTAAGTGTTTCTACCACACACACACACATGCACACACACGCACCCAGGCACACACATGCGTGCGCGCACACACACGCACGCACACACACAGGCACACAGACACACAATGGACACAAGGACACTGGGAGGTGGTGGGTGTGTCTGCTATCTGGTGGGGGTCCTGGCGTCACCGGCACACACATATGTCCGTACCCATCGGATTGCACGGGTTACACACAAGCAGTTTTCTGTTTGCCAGTTAGACATTAATAAACCTGGGGTTAAAGGTCACCAGCATGGACTTGGAGATGGGAGAGGGGTAGGTAGACCACTCACATTATTCCGTTTTACGTTGTCAGCCGCCCTGCTGTTTTGCTGAAGAAAATTAAAGTTTAGGGCCTTATTTACCCAATACGGTTGCACAGGTTTAAACCTAGAGATTCATCTCTGCGGCGCGTTGGAGCTTAAGCCCTGGCCGTCAGCTGAAAAGGTCAAGCAAGACAAACACAGGCTCGGAGCTAAGCTCAGCCGCACTCTCCTGCCCAGTCCGGCTCGGCCGCCGTGGCTCCTGTCCACAGTCACAGTCTTTCCACCGTCTTCTGCTCTGACCACCAGGCGCCCCGCTCAGGACCGGGGTCTGGTCAGCGCTGGTCCACACTGGACTCCGGTGGCTTCTCACTTTCTCCAGGAGACGGGCTGCCCGGCACAGTGTGGCCCTGCCGGCCCTGCAGACACCCCAGCCGCGGCTTCCACGGCTCTAAGAGCGCCTGGGCCTGGGGTGCTGGTGCTGGTGCTGGTGCTGGTGCTGGTGCTGGTGCTGGTGCTG
>NW_005370495.1:942130-956866 GCF_000412655.1 Myotis brandtii | reverse complement strand
GGGTCAGCACTGGGAGAGCCGCACAGACCGCTCCCCACCGTGGGGCCCATGGCAGTGCGCAGCGTGCCCGAGAACTCGGCGGGAGGGGGTGGGGGAGCGTCCCTCTGACAAGATCCCTGGCATCCATGGTGTTTGAGCTGAGTCCCGAGGGGAGGGGAGGGGGAGCCAAGGTCAGGGTGACACAAACAGCTGAGCAGGAAGAGGGATGAGACGTATTATGCAGACTTATTATTCAGGAGGATTCTTATCATTCAGGAAGGAAGGGTGAAATCTTGACACCTCTTAGGCAATGTATTTTTGAACCATTTAACTTATTTTTTAAAATATATGTTATTTTTATTTCAGAGAGGAAGGGAGAGGGAGAGAGAGAGAGAAACATCAATGATGAGAGAGAATCATGGATTGGCTGCCTCCTGCACACCCCACACTGGGGATGGAGCCAACAACCTGGGCATGTGTCCTGATTGGGAATCGAACCGTGACGCCCTGGTTCATAGGTCAATGCTCAACCTCTGAGCCACACTGGCCGACCCACCCCTTGTTTAAGCAGTATTTTCTCCACATTGATGGCCAGTTACATATAACCACGCTCTTTCTAAAATATTTCCTTTTCTTTAGTCTGTACACTTGCCTTTGGTTCTTGCTATGGACTGAATGTGCATCCCCCCAGAATCCACAGGTTGGAGCCTAACCCCAGATGTGATGGTCAGGGGTTGGGGCCTGGGGGAGATGAAGAGGTCAGGAGGTTGGAGCCCACATGAAGGGGTCAGTGCCCTTGTGAAGGAGACCCCAGCTCCCTAGGCCAGTGATAGCGAACCTTTTGAGCTCAGCGTGTCAGCATTTTGAAAAACCCTACATTAACTCTGGTGCCGTGTCACATATAGAAATTTTTTGATATTTGCAACCATAGTAAAACAAAGACTTATATTTTTGATACTTATTTTATATATTTAAATGCCATTTAATGAAGAAAAATCAACCAAAGAAATGAGTTCGCATGTCACCTCTGACACGCGTGTCATAGGTTCGCCATCACTGCCCTAGGCCCTCCCACCGTGAGAGCACGCGGGGAGGAGTCGGCGGTCTGCAGCCGGAACCCCCCACACGGACACCCTCCCCTCTGACCGCAGCTTCCAGATCTATGAGAAATAAGTGTCTGTTTTTCTAAGCCTCCCAGGCGATGGTGCTTTATCCCCAGAGCCCAAACAGCCCAGCAGAGTCCTGGCTTTTCTGCCAGTAGCTAAAATAGTCTGTACACACCCTTGCAAAGTGATATTTGAACAGGTGACTGGAATCAATGGCTCCGTATTAATAGAAATAATTAATCATGAATAAAGATGCAGTGATCTAAAAGACAAGCTGTTTAGGTAGCACCTGTATTTGGAGACTTTATATTTATCTGCTTGGAAAAAAGCACAGTTTATTAAACTCTTATTTTAGAAATTCAACACATGCCTGGCCTTTCAGGGTGTGCTTTTAAAGTTGCAGTTCCTCCGCGGCGTCTAGATTTCCCTGAGACGCTGTCATATGCCCGAGACGCGTGCTGCTAGAGCAAAGCCCAAGATAAAATGTCTGTGGCATCCGTGAAACAAGCTATTCACGGGGAACCCATCTTTCTATAAAAACCTTCCAAATAAAGACATCATTTGGAAAGGCGGTTAAACCCAAATTCTTGCCTTGATGGTGCATTTTGTTAGGACGTGTACTGCCAACACGCTTGGGCGTGTCCAACAGACAGTCACGGAGCGTTGGGCGGGAAGAGACTGTCCTGGAAGCTGTTGCCAGCCACGCAGAGACACGGCTTTAGACGCGTTCCCACTCATCGCTCCCAGAGCTCGTTACCGAAGAGTCGTTTGGACGGGCTCCATCCCAGGAGCATTCCACGTGAACAATGCAGGGAGCACAATCGGAACACAAACATCTCTCTTGACGTTGCTGCAAAGATAGGGATCCCAGAGTACGGGGGAGCACCCTCGAGCTTGGCACGAGTTGACAGCTCAGTGGATTTGTGGGGGATGTATGCCACCTCCATTTGCAAAATCTCATGCCAAAAGGAGCTTAATTGCACCCTACACAGGACTAACAGCCCATATGGCAGCCCCTGGGGGCGTCCTAATTGAAAGTCACTTAGCATTCACAAAGACAAGCGTGTCTAAGCCGCAGGTGCCCGTGACGTCGGCTGGAAGCGGAGCCCTCGCCCTCCTGAGAAATAACTGTAACGCGGCCCAGGTTCTCAGCTCTACCCAAGTGCTTATTTCCGTTCCCAACACCTGTCCCGGCTCCACTCAATTATGACGCATCTATAATTAAGAATCTGCTAGGATTTTCATGGACTATTTGGTTTTTAAAACAAGAATGCATTCACATAGTGTCAGATTCCGACAGCCTCTGACTTGGAGTAGAAAAGATTAAAAAAAAAAAACTCGAGTAAACGCAGAGCCACGGGAAAGAACTTGATCTTTATCGGTGTTTCCCAACCCTGGTCAGCCTCCGTCCGTCCTCCTCACCTCACGTCTGATTGGCTGTCTCTGGGAGGCATCCGCCATCTGCCTCCCTCTCCTCCCTCCCAGCCACAGTCTCCATGTCTCCTATCCCAGCCCTACCCCCAGCATCATGGTCTTTCTGGGAATCCTTTTTAAAAGTATTTTTTAATATATTTTTATTGATTTCAGAGAAGAAGGGAGAGGGAGAGAGAGACAGAAACATCAGTGATGAGAGAGAACCATGGATCCACTGCCTCCTGCACGCCCCACACTGGGAATGGAACTTGCAACCCGGGCATGTGCCCTGACCAGGAATGGAACCGTGACCTCCTGGTTCATAGGTCGACGCTCAACCACTGAGCCACACTGGCCGGCCCATCCCCATGTTTAAGGACGGTGGCAGCCTTAGTACTTGACAGAGACCCTGGCACATGGAGGCGCTCAGTAAGTGTCCGTAAAAGTTTGCAAAAATACTTGGATGTAAAATAACAATTCTCTACCGTGGCCATTAGCACAGTGCACCGCAGTTCATGTTCAGACCCGAGGGCGGGGCAGGGGGTCCTGGAAACCGGCCCCAGGTCTGCTCCGTGCTGTGCTTATTCTGATGGAATCCTCTGTTGAAGGGGGCGGTGAGTCTGAAGACGCCGATGGAGATAAACTAACCAGAGGCTAGTGAGCTGCTTCGTAATGCCCGCGAGCATCGGGGTGTGCGTGGGGCTCGCCGTGCTCACGAAACCACATCCCCGCTGTTTCCCCTCAAAGTCTTCGTTGCTAAAGCTGTTCGGGGGGGAGGAAGGGTTTACCAGGACAGTCCACAGTCAGCTTCCTCTCAGGCCCTGCCCTGGCTGGGCGGGGAGCTTGTACCCCATCCTGACCCGGCGCCAGGCGGGGGGGAGGGGGAGACATTAGAGAAAAGCCATCAGCCGCTGAAATCTGACGCGAGAATGAAAAGTTCCACATCGTTTCACAAATGCTTTCACCACTCAGGAGGGAAACCACGTATCTGGGGACTGCACATCGAGGGATAGGTTTTTCACAAAATCATGTACAATTTAAATTTTTAAAAGGCTGAGAGAGAATCCTGTTATTAGCTGTGTCTGCCCCGCGGGGAGCTGACGCTGGAGCTGGCATGCGGTGTGCGTGTGGCATGTGTGTGGCATGCGTGTGGCATGTGTGTGGCATGCGTGTGGCATGCAGCGTGTGGCGTGGATCCGACGTCTCCTGTAGAATTATTGTCAGCAGCCCCTGTGCACGTGCCTTCTCGGTACAGATGGCTCTCAGGCTGCCTCACCGCGACCGAAACCACGTCAGCTTCTGGGAGGAGAGGCCCGGGACCCTGTTAGTGTGAGTGAGGAGCTCACCAGGCAGGGCAGGCGCTTAGAGATTAACATCAGGACGGGCAGGCGGCGGGCTCCCGTCACCTCCCTGCGCTCCCGCAGGGCGCAGCTTCCAGAATGTCCGTCTCCTCGCCTCCTTCTCCTGCACCGCTGCTGGGTTTGCTGCCAGATGTCGGCCACAGACTCAAACCTCCCCTGGAAAGGCAGGCGTGGACGCCAGCGCAGTGACCCTTGTTGGGGGCCTTCCGAGCTGCTCTCGGTGGGCAGGGCACTGCGTGGGGAGCCGGGTCTCCGCTCACGCGTGGGGATGGGAGTGCTGACCCTGAGGCCTCAGAGCACCTGCCTTGATGTCACTGAAGCTCCCAGCAGCGGTGCAGCCAGTTCTGACGCCAGCCACCCAGGGACCCCGGCACTCAGCTCCTCTCCTGGCTCAGCCGGCAGGGTCTGCAGAGTCATTAGATTCAAGCATCTGTGTTGGGCCCAGCCCAGGCTGCTCAGCGGCTGAGCATCGAACCCTGAACCAAGAGGTTGCTGATTCAATGCTCAGTCAGGGCACATGCCCAGGTGCAGGCTGGGCCCAGTGGGGGGCGTGCAGGAGGCATCGGATAGATGATTCCCTCTCCTCACTGATGCTTCCGTCTCTCCATCACCCTTCCTCTCTGAGATCAATAAAAGCTATTTGTTAAAGGAGGGGCATTTGGACCATCTGTGGGAGCCTTTCCCGGAGTGAGTGCCTCCACAGGCGGAGCCCACAGAACAGACGCGGACCCGCCTCCCGTGGGTGCGGGGTGGGAGCACTGGGTGCCAAGCCCAGGGACCCCACTTCCTTCATAGTTTAGCTCTCGTGCATGTTCATGAACATGTTCTTCGCTGGGGAAAGGCCTCTCGCGGACAGCGGGCTTCTCTTAAGTCCTGTTTCCTCACCACGCCTGCGCCACGCCACACAGAGGCCTCGGGAAGCCGATGCCACTGCCACTTTGAATCTTAAAAACAAAAGGAAAGACAATGCATCAGCCAAATGCTGAGACAGGTGTTCAGGAAGGGACGCCGGGGGAGGGCGCTCAGGTGTCACCGGCCCCGCGGTCCCTGTCGCGGAAGTGGCCTGAGCGCTGAGTGCACACACAGTCTGAGGAGAGCAGAGTTGTGAAAAGTAAAGTAGATAAAGTTGTATTTTTATTTTATTGCCTTAATAGCATGAATGCCTATTTCCATGAGCAAAGAAAGCATTCATCAAATTATTGATGGAATAAAGCAAAGTTACGCACATGCAAAATGAAATGGTAGAGATACAGTCACGTGACTCAATATAATTCATGTATGCAAATGCGCCTCCTATAATTTCAGGAGAAAGCCTGTGTCTGTGTATGAATGTGTGTGTGTGCATGTGTGTGTGTGTGAGGGGGGTGTTTGGTAAATAGTTACCTCGATTCTTTGATTCATGGGAGTGAGATTTTAATGTCAGGACACGTGCTAATTCTCCCCACTGACGTGAAACCAGCCTTAAAAGGGGGCTTCGCTTCTGGTGGTCACCCGGTGAGATGGAACAAACACAACAGAATTCCCAGGAAAAGCTCGCATCGCGTAGGTTTAAATAGCTCCTGAGTTTGGTTTTGAACTATCTGCCATGAGATGTGCGTCTGAGTGATGTCGCACACGTCCCCGGGGGCCTCCCAACCGAAAGCCCAGGCTTTTAACATCCGTAGGGGCGGGGACGATGCTGACGTTAGTTCGCAGCGCAGGCCATGGACCAGGCGCCCTCTGCTTGCCATCACTTCCTGTGCTTTGCAAGGGTGTCGCGCTCTTATAGTCCCACGGCTGCATCTATCCATTCAATTGCTCATCACGACAGTCACCCAATCTTACATTCAGAGAAATAGTAGGTGGGTAACCAGCTTTTCAGATCCAACCCTTTTAACGTTAACAAACACACCACATGATGGTCAGTCCAATGTAGGGATCTGTTTACGGAAACACCATCGTGTCGCCAAGCCACACAGGTTCCTGGGCTTTCAGCAAAGTGTCTTAATGACAATGTGCACCGAACGTTCAGAATTCCTGACCAGGAGCTGTTGTCCAGGGTCGGGCTCCAAACCCGACGTGAGGGCCGGGCCGCTCTCCCCATCAGCCTCCCCATCACTTTTTCACGTGACTTTTATGCTGAGCCCGAGACCCCTTATTCCCCTTGTTCCCAGTTCTCACATGTGATGAGACGCAGAATAAGTACAACTAGAAAAAACGCGGCTACACCCTGTGCAGCTCAGCCCCATCTCCACTTTTTAAACGGTGTCCTTAAACCCTTCATGATGGCGTGGTTCCGGGTGTTGCCGCATTCAGGCCTCTGTCAATCATCCTGGCTTGTCAGTGTCGTCCTGAGAGATTCCAAATGCACGCCTGTGAGCCTCTCAGACTTCTCATTCTAGAACATTCTACCAGCACACCCTGACTAAGTTCTATTTTGGAAAACCGTGTTAGTAACACTTCCATGTCCTACTGAATAACGAAGACCCCTGTGCGTGGCTGGGTGTGTTGTCCTGTTCTCATTCCTCCATGTTTGAAGCTGAGGCTAAACGGCTCATCCTCCTTGAGCTCACGTCCTTCCACACTGTCCTCTCGTTACAGCGTCGCCCGGACACCCGAGGGTCCGGACACCTGTTTGTTTCTGTCAACTGCCATGGTAATGTTGGTTTCATTATATACCGTTTCCCTGAACGTCACAGACACTATTGACAGCCTGAAGTGAGGACTTCTGTATTAACTAGTTGTCAGAAGATTTTTTTAATTGATTTTTAGAGAGAGAGGAAGGGAGCTGGACAGAGAGAGAAACATCAACACCAGAGCAAAACATCTATCTGTGGCCACCTGTAGGACCCCTACCAGGGTCGAGGCTGCAACTGGGCATGTGCCCTGACTAGGAATGGAGCTGGCAACCCTTAAGTGCACAGGACGATGCCCAACCACCGAGCCACACTGGCCGGGGCCGTAGTAACTATGTTTGAAACTCCACTTCTAGGGAAGACCTGGGTTCTAGACTTGGATTCCTGTAGGAGATTCCCATAGATCCTGGGGGCCTAATCCTATATAATAAAAGGGTAACATGCAAACTGACCCTAACAGCGGAACCACCAGTAACGACTGGTCGCTATGACATGCACTGACCACCAGGGGGCAGAAACTCAATGCAGGAGCTGCCCCCTGGTGGTCAGTGCACTCCCACAGGAGGAGCACTGCTCAGCCAGAAGCCCGGCTCACGTCTGGCGAGCGCAGCGGCGGTGGCGGGAGCCTCTCCTGCCTCCTTGGCAGCGCTAAGGATGTCCGACTGCAACCTAGGCCCACTCCCTGCAGGGATCGGGCCTAAGCCATCAGTAGGACATCCCCCGAGGGCTCCTGGACTGCCAGAGGGATGTCTGACTCCCAGCTTAGGCCCAATTCCCCGGGGAGCAGGCCTAAGCCAGCAGGTGGACATCCCCCGAGGGGTCCCAGACTACAAGAGGGTGCAGGCTGGGCTGAGGGACCTCCCCTGAGGACATGAATTTTCATGCACGGGGCCTCTAGTGGTAAAAATAACACAGCGTCCTCTGCCTGCATGGGACCCACACAAAGAAGATGCCGACAGCTCCCGTGCCTCTCAGTGGGAAGATGTGTAATTTACATTCGATTTCAAAGAGAAAGTGAAACAAAAACCAAACTAATGAGAAACCAGACAAAAACAAAACACAAACACAAACAAATATGTTAACATGCAAATCTGGGAAACAGCAAAAAATAGTAACTATTCACTTTCAGAGTTATTTCTTAAAACGTGATAAGCCCGGTGGGCGTGGCTCAGTGGTTGAGCGATGACCTATGAAGCAGGAGGTCATGGTTGGATTCCTGGTCAAGGCACAGGCCCAGAGAAACCAGACAAAAACAAAACACAAACACAAACAAATATGTTAACATGCAAATCTGGGAAACAGCAAAAAATAGTAACTATTCACTTTCAGAGTTATTTCTTAAAACGTGATAAGCCCGGTGGGCGTGGCTCAGTGGTTGAGCGATGACCTATGAAGCAGGAGGTCATGGTTGGATTCCTGGTCAAGGCACATGCCCGGGCTGCAGGCTCAACCCCCAGTGTGGGGTGTGCAGGAGGCAGCTGGTCCATGATTCTCTCTCATCATGGATGTTTCTATCTCTCTCTCCCTCTCCCTTCCTCTCTCTGAAATCAATAAAAATATATTTTTTTTAAAAAGTGGTAAAATGTGCCGGTTCTCAAAAATGCAGCACCAGATGGTCACTCTCATGAGTGGGATAAACAAACTTGACGTTAAAAGTAAAATGTACAACCTCCTCGGTGAGCTACAGGCATCCAGGAGCTGGGGGCACTGCCAGTGGCCCACGTGCGTTTGCCTGGTGGGTCAGCTCACCAGCTTGAATTCCGAAGCAGCTGCAGACAGGACGGGCACCCACCTCCCACGGAAGGCGGCCATGACAGTGTTCCTTCATGCCGGCACCTTTCCCTGGTTTAAACCACACAATGCGTGCACCTGGTTCAGCTGGCATCTGGAATGGCAGGAGCTCTCCGTTATCCGCTCTGTAAATGCCTACTTTCCTGGAAGGTCTGTCTGCCCATTTTTTGCAGTTAACACAGCATTGATCGCCTGCGTCACTTACAATCCATTACTTGCTAATGATTTTCTCTTTTTAGACCATTTTTGCCAAAAGGCAGGACATGCTTTGAAGGCTCATGTATTTGATATTTATTGAACGCCTACTCTGTGCACGTGTAAGCAAGACTATTTAGAGCGCTCGTGTCAGTCAGAGTAATTGGCAGTGAATGGCCGTCCTAGGACAATGATGGCGAATTATACCCGACCCTCTGCACAGGAAACATGTCCCAGATGGGACAGACATATGGAGAGTGGAAGCGCTGTTTGGCTGATTGGTTTTGAATAAAAAATAGAATAACTACAAGTGAGGAGTGCATCTGTGTCAACAGCGCATCAGGTCGGAGACTGAATAACGGAGCAGGGAAAGGAGAAAGCACATGTAGGAGGACATCGTGTAGCGTTCCTTTAACGCACGCCGGGCAGCAGAGCTATGGAACGGAGCCACGGTGCCGGGACAGGGGCAGAATCTGCGGGCTGCTGGGAGCTGCCTGGTCTCGGGACATACGTGAACCTCTGAGTCTCAGGCCCCTCCTCTGTGAGATGGGATGACAGGAGCGGGCACTGCGGAGGAACCCCATTCGATGCGCCCTCGAGAACCATAAAGAGGACCCATCTGTGAGTAAAAATTAGAGCAATTCAACGTACAGAACTTTCCACTGCATCCCATCTAAGGTGTGTGAGGATCATCAAGACACTGAGCAAAGGTACTCAGAGCACTCAGCCCTGGAGACACACCGTTGTCATGACGATGGCATGAAGTTAACACAAACCCCCACCTCATTAACCAAGGCCATCCAGAGTGATGACCCCGCCCACACTTATCACGTCTATAAAAGAGCCATCCTTGCCCAGCCAGCGTGGCTCAGTGGGTGAGCATCGACCCATGAACCAGGAGGTCATGGTTGGTTCGATTCCCAATCAGGGCACATGCCCGGCTTGTGGGCTGGATCCCCAGTGTGGGGCATGCAGGAAGCAGCCGAGCAATGTTTATCTCTCATCATTGATGTTTCTCTCTCCCCCCCCTCCCTTTCTCTCTGAAATCAATAAAAATATATTTTTAAAAAGAGCCATACACTAGGAATAAAAATAAATCTATGGTTTTAGTGTAGGAAAGGTCGGTTTTTATGTCTTTTCTTTAAGAAGCAGATGAAGTGTGGGCCTGGCCAATGGTTTGGATCTTGGACAAGACTGGCAGCGTGGCCAGCCAACCGGTGCTCGCCCATGAATCAAGGAGAATTAATAAGGACTTTGGTGGCTCAACTCCGGTCCTTGGGGGGAAGGGAGTGACAGACACTTGCAGAAACCCCCAGAAGCTCTGTTGGGTAGACAGACGCATACCTCACTTTCCACGCAAATTATTAAAAAGGAATGATTTGAGGGCTCTACTCCGTGGTCCACCGTGGGAGCGCCGGGCGTTGATTTATGTGCTCGGAGAGTACAATCTGTTTGGTGATGGGACTAACTCTAACTTGATCATTTTTTTAGCCGACTTGTCACTGGGAAAAAATTGGATTTTTAAGAAAGTAATGACTAGAGACCAATGTCATATGAGCAGGAGCAGGAGGTGGCCTCATCTCTGCAGGTGGAGGGGCTGCTCTGGGCGAGCCCGGGGTGGGGGTGGGGGGGGCTCCGTGTGTGAGTGCATCGCTGTCAGGAGGGATGAAGCCCGCGCTCCATCGGCGCCGGGTGTGCGACCTCCGTGACTTCTATCTGCAACGTCCTCTCCTTCCGAAATAATCAGACTTTTTTTTCTTGAAAGGGAGAAAATGTCCCTGAAAGGTTAGAGCTGGTTAAAGTGATGACGCCGCCCGAAACGCTTGTCAGCACTTCCCTGGGCGTTGAATGCCTGGATCCCGATGCATCATTTTTCTTTCAATTATAATGTCAAGTAAGGAACCGATAAGCCAGCACAGAGGTCAAAAGTCAAGGAAAAGGGGTCTCCAGGTGATGCCACTAACTCAGGTCCCTCTCGACCCCACTCGTGTCGGACATAGAGGTGTGTGTGAAAACCAGTGTCAAGCGTGAGGGACGTCGGTCGGTATGGGTTTGCAGCCAGGGGCAGACCTGCTAAGAATCTGCAATGGCATGTTCTTAGGGAGATGAGGAAGAGAGCACATTGAAATGCACACTATTATGTCTGCGACTTGATTGGCACCAGCCGACCAACTAGACGACTCAGGACTGTAAGCTCGGCCCCTGGCTTTCTGTGCGACCTCACCACCATCCGCCCAGCAGACGGATAGGCGGACACACTGGTTAGTGCCGGTCACACACTCAGCCTCACATGGAAGAGGGATATCCGCAAACATTAGCCATTATCATTAACTCCTTCTCCCCAAAGACCAAAACGTTAGCTAAAGAACTCATTTTATAACTGCATCCTCCCGTCCTCACAGAAGACCTCGTAGGTTCTCCTGGCAGTGGAGTCTCGGGCTCAGAAACTGTCAGAAGCTGGGAGCAGAATTCTGTGATGAGTCTCTTCCCAGGAGGGGGCTGGACTTGAACTTGCTTCTCACCAGTGGTGTGAGCCCGGGGGTGGTTGTCACGCCCTTGATGATGCTGTTAGAGGCCAAGGTGCAGGGGTTCTGCAAATGTAAGGCCCCTAGTCAGTTGACTCTAAGTTAACACGAGGAAGTAAGTGAATGGCAATTAAATGTTTTTTAAACATTTATTTCAGAGAGGAAGGGAGAGGGAGAGAGAGATAGAAACATCAGTGATGAGAGAGACTCATGGATCGGCTGCCTCCTGCATGCCCCACACTGGGGATCGAGCCCTCACCTGGGCGTGTGCCTGACCTGCACCTTGTGTTCAACCACTGAGCCACACCTGCAGGCTCGACTTCGTTTTATCATAAAAATTAATCTCATTACACAGTTCAACCCAAATCCTTTTCATCTCAGTATTGATGAGGCGGGAAGGTGGGGATGGAAGCAGGAAGGATACTGTGGAAGGAAGGAGCCCTGTCGGGTGGCTCCGTAGAGCTGCGCCCCTCTGCACGTACCCATAACTGAGCATGGGCCACAGGCACACACTCCAGCCAAGGTTAGGTGCTGGCCACCTGCCTGCAGGCGCCACAGGGGACCTGGCTCAGGGGCCACAGCCAGGACCCAGCACGCTCTCTGCTGGGGCTACGGGACCAGCAGGAGGTGCAGGCGGCTGGCGGCTGCAGGATGTGCCTGTGTGAGGACTGACTGTCCCTCAGGAAGTCACGTGTGGATGGGAGGCGTCCCTGTGCCCTCCCCGTCTGGGTGACGCTGGCCCACTGACTCGCCGTCGTGAATTCTGACGTAGAAATAAAAAGCATACGGGGAGCAACACGTGCCCATGAGTGTCACTTCCCTTGGAATTCGACCTCCAGACGTAAACGTGGGGGATTCTTGACGTATTTAGGGGCAATTATGGACGTCAGTGAAGATGAATAGTTTTCCACTTACAATAAGGTTTCTGACGAACCAGTGTATGACAGGGCGGATTACGATATACATTTTCATAAGAATGAGCCTGCCCATGACTACAGAAGCAGGAGGTCTGAAATGAGGATGGCGTGACGGGCGTGTGTATTGGAGCCCTGGAGTCTGTTTCAGGGCTGGTTTATCCCACAGGCGCTACAGACATGAAGGCAGGAGGAGTGGCCCTGGCCACTGTTGCTCAATGGTTAGAGCGTTGTCCTACCCACTGAAGGGTTGTGGGTTCGATTCCCAGTCAAGGGCACGTACCTGGATTGTAGTTTGGATCCCAGGCCCTGGTCGGGGCATGTGCAGGAGGCAGCCAATTGATGTGTCTCTCTACCATCAATCTCTCTCTCTCTATCTATCTCTCTCTATCCCCCCTTCCCTTCTTCCCTTCCACTCTCTCTATAAACAAAAAATCAATTGAAAAATATCCTTGGGGGAGGATTAACAACCAAAAAAGTAGTATATAAAAGTAGTATAGATACTTGCAGAAGGAAATACCACCCTATCCACTATGTGGAAGGCAAGACCAAAACAGCGGAAAGCAGAGCACACAGCACACAGCGTGGGGAGCCCGCAGTTCACACCTCGGAGCTGTCCTGATGGAGACGCGCAGGAGGGGGAGGTCCCATCCTGTGTGTTGAGAAGCCTGTGTTTTTGTCGCCGTCGGCCTCCGCACACATTAATGAGTTCAGCAGCGATGCTGATGGATGGACATCGCCTGGGCACCACGGCAGATGACTGACAGCTCATTCTTAGTCTAATTTACTGCTGGAAACATGAATATAATTTTCTGATGCCATTCAATACAACTGTACGTGCCATGTAACAATGGAACCGCATCTTTGCCTCACAATGTCACGTTAAGGATCCCGCTGCCCTGAAAATCGTCAGCCTACTTTCTGAGCAAATCGGGCTTTCTGTGGGGTTCTCCCTGCATGCCCTGCACAGGCGCCATGGACTTGGTGTCTGCCTGCATTTACTGTGGCCTTGGGGACAGTCTCGTCTGCTTGCTTTATATTTATACTAAAGACCCAGTGCACGAATTCATGCACCAGTGGGGTCCCTAGGCCTGTCCTGCGGGATTGGGCCGAAACTGGCTCTCTGACATCCCCCAAGGGGTCCCGGATTGCAAGAGGGCACAGGACAGGCTGAGGGACCCCACTGGTGCACGATCAGGGCTGGGGAGGGATGCAGGAGGTTGGCCAGCTGAGGAGGGACCATGGGAGGGCTCCAGGGCATGTCTGGCCCATCTTGCTCAGTCCTGATCCGCCGGATCCCAGCAGCAAGCTGACCTGCCAATCAGAGCGTCTAACATGTGGTGGTCAGTGAACAACAGAGCCACTAGTTGACTGGTCGACTGTCTGCCCCCTGGTGGTCAGTGCACGTCATAGCAAGCAGTTGAGTGGTCATAGCATATCATTAGCATATTATGCTTTGATTGGTTGAACAGCTGACCAGATGACCAGACACTTAGCATATTAGGCTTTTATTATATAGGACTAGAGGCCCGATGCATGAAATCCGTGCAAGGGGCGAGGGGTGTGTGCCTCAGCCCAGCCTGCACCGTCTCCAATTTGGGACACCTCGAGGGATGTCCGACTGCCCATTTAGGCCCAATCCCACTGGGCAGTCGGACATTCTTCTCACAATCCAGGACTGCTGGCTCTCAACCGCTCACCTGCCTGCCTGCCTGATTGCCCCTAACCACTCCCCTGACAGCCTGATTGATGCCTAATTGCTCCCCTGCCAGCCCGGTCACTCTCAACTGCCTGTGGGTGGGTTAGGGTTAAGGTTAGGATCAGGGTTAGGGTTAGGGCTAAGATTTAGGGTTAAGGTTAGGGTTGTGGGTTAGGATTAGGGTCAGGGTTAGGGTCAGGGCTATGATTTATGGTTAGGGTTAAGGTTTCCATGTGGTTGGGGATGGTGAGTTCATGGGACTCCTCCTGTGGGTGGGTTAGGGTTAGGGTTAGGGTCAGGGTTAGGGTTAGGGCTAAGATTTAGAGTTAGGGTTAAGGTTGTTGGTTAGGGTTGTGGGTTAGGGTTAGGGTTAAGGTTAGGGTTAGGGTCAGGGTCAGGGTCAGGGTTAGGGCTATGATTTATGGTTAGGGTTAGGGTTTCCATGTGGTTGGGGATGGCGAGTCCATGGGGGCTCCTCATGTGGGTGGTGAAGGGGAACTGGGTGGCAAAGACCTGGTTTCTCATGAAAGGGGGACACCATCAGCCCCTGTGCTTCCTCCTGAACATGGTGCTCAGCTTCGTCTTTACATCCTTCAATCGTGCGTCTTACATTTATAGTCTGATATTTACTTATTCAGGCCTTTTCTGTGCCTCCATCCGTCCCTTTAAAAGTATGTTTAGTCATCCTAAGAAAATAAGAAACAAAAAACCAGGAACATGGATGTTTTGTTAGGAAGGCTGAGGAGATGGAGGGAGGGAGGGACTCCTCTGATACCTGGCATCACACCTCGGGACCCTCCCTATCCTATATAATAAAGAAATATGAAAAAAACTGTCACACCCTCGCACAAGATGGTTGCCCCCATGTGGTCACAAGATGGCCGGCAGGGGAGAGCAGTTAGGGGCGACCAGACTGGCAGGGGAGGGCAGTTAGGGGCAATTGGGCCGGCAGGGGAGCATTTTGGTGTCGATCAGGCTGGCAGGGGAGTGGTTAGGGGGTGATCAGGCTGGCAGGCAGGTGAGCGGTTGGGAGCCAGCAGTCCCAGATTGTGAGAGGGATGTCTGACTGCCCACAGGGATCGGGCCTAAACTGGCAGTCGGACATCCCCCGAGGGGTCCCAGATTGGAGAGGGTGCAG
>NW_005370495.1:914954-942008 GCF_000412655.1 Myotis brandtii | reverse complement strand
GGCTGAGGAACCCCCCCCCCCGAGCAAAAATTTCATGCACCAGGCCTCTAGTCTATATAATAAAAGCCCAGCGACCCTTATGGCAGAACGACCAGAACAACCAGTTGCTATGATGCGCATTGACCACCAGGGGGCAGACGCTCAACACAGGAGCTGCCCCCTGGTGGTCAGTGCGCTCCCACAGCTGGAGCACCGCTCAGCCAGAAGCCGAGCTCAGGACTGGTGAGCACAGTGGCGGTGGTGGGAGCCTCTCCTGCCTCCACAGCAGTGCTAAACACCAGTAAGCCAAGCAGTAAGGAGCAAGCAGATGGGCAGTTACGAGTGAGGGGTCCCGAATTGCAAGAGGGATGTCTGACTGCCGGTTTAGGTCCGATCAAGCCTAAACCAGCAGTCAGACATCCCCCAAGGGGTCCCGGATTGCGAGAGGGCACAAGCTGGGCTGAGGTTTTGCCCTCCCCTCCCCCTGCAGGAATTTCATGCATTGAGCCTCTAGTTTTTAATAAAACCCACTTGTATGTTATTCCGTTTCCTTTTGGAGTTCTTGCTTTTAAAACGAGGGAAATAGTGACACATATTTCAGAGTCACAATAACGCCACATCCATCTCCGTGTCAGCGCTGTCCTAGGCTGCACATCGCGTTTTTGTGGTGATAAAGAATTTTGCATTTAAAGGCTTGAGGACACCATTCTCTCCTATTATGATGTTTTATAGGTGGGTCCTGACAGGATTTATGGAATAATTTATCAGCAAAGATTCACTGTTTTGTTTATTCCTGGAAAAAAATACTAATTCCGAGAAGAGGCAATAAGTTTGTAACGTGCCTGGTCTTTTATCATGGGCGATTAGAAGTAGAACAAATAACGCATAACTCATAGCGCGCTCTCACCGACAGCGCGGTTTATGGGGACGGCACGCTTTTGTTTAAAATGTTAATTAAAGCAGCGTGTGTTCTCCTGCACACCCGGGCGCTGGGGAGGCCCCTGCAGCCTCACGAGGCTCAGCTCCTGGTGGAGGATCTAACCCCACATTTCTCCACCCGCTCCCCCTTCTCCCTAAAGAACCCGGGAAGGTGAGTCTGGAAGAAGGGACTGCCGCTCAGCCCAGCCCCTGCCGCCCCTGGCTTTGGGGGCTGCGCCCGCAGGTGGAGTGTGTCCCTCTGTGCTCTCTGCTCTGCGGCCAGGGCTCTGCCCTGTGGCGAGGGGGCCCTGTGTCCGAGGCCCTGAGCACTGTGTGTTCTAGGGATGCACTGGCCTAGGCGGCTTTTTAAATAATTATTTTTTAATATATTTTATTGATTTTTTACAGAGAGGAAGGGAGAGGGATAGAGATAGAAACATCGATGAGAGAGAAACATCGATTAGCTGCCTCCTGCACACTCCCTACTGGGGATGTGCCCGCAACCAAGGTACATGCCCTTGACGGGAATCGAACCTGGGACCCTTGAGTCCGCAGGCTGATGCTCTATCCACTGAGCTAGGCGGCTTTTTAAAACACACAGAAGGGTCCCGGGTTCGATTCTGGTTAAAGCCATGTACCTCGGTTGTAGGCTCCTCTCAGGCCCAGGCCCTGGTCGGGGCTCGTGCAGGAGGCAGCCAATTGATGTATTTCTCTCACATTGACGTTTCTCTCTGTCTTTCCCTCTCTCTCCCACTCTCGTGTGTGTGTGCGTGTGCATGTGTGCGCATGTGCGTGTGTATGAGTGTGTGTTTGGTCTTATGATGGGGATTGTTCCTTTTATCTTTATTTCCATATCAAGGACACAATACTCGGAAGATGCTGAACACTTACCTATCCGATCAGCACATACAATTTTGCATACGATAGATCGGTTGAATTTTATACCAAAGTTACTGACTGCTGCAAAGTAATAAAAAATGTTTTATAAACAGAGCTCCTGACCTAACAAGCATAGCGCTGCTCAATTTCATTTCCTGCCAGACGTTTCAATTGTGGCTCCTAATCCATCCGTCCCCGCTCAGAGCAAATTGGATTCCGGAGCAGGAGAGGCGGTCAGGGGAGAAGGCAATTTTAAGTCAATTCTACACGAATTACCTGCTCTGGGCGTGCGTTCCCAGGCAGATTCGCTGGCTGTTTGTGCTGAGATTAGGTTACATTTTAAAACTCTCCCCCAACGCGGCCTTCGTCCGTTATTAAGCGCTGAGTGGAAACAAGATTCCGGATTGCCTGTCACCGATCTGCCTGCCCCCAAAGCAGTGAGGTTCGCAGCATCCGAAAGTTTATTTGCTGTGGATTTTAATTCTCCAGGTACTGCTCCAGGTTAATTTCCTTATCTTTATGGTACAACTTGGTTTTCCAGAGCAACACAGATCAGGATTCCACTAAATGCTTCTGAGTAGGACCGGGGAGTTACCTCCCGCTACACAAATACTGCATTTTCCCAGAGTTCCCTGGGGACAGTAGCAGAGACACACACGGCCCGTTCACAAAGCAGAACGCCACTCGGGGGTGGAATGGACCCCTCCAGAGGTCTGCACCTCTGTGATGGCACAGGTGAGCTGCTGACCCTATGGAACAGTTACCCGGACCCTTGACACTTCCCTACTGCAGATCTCAAAGTGAAGGGACGCGTTTTCTAGCACCAAACACCAGAGAACATCTCCATGACCTCTGAGGAGGAAGACATTGTTCAAACACCAAAGGTTTGGCTCTAGAACAGGGGTGGGCAAACTTTTTGACTCGAGGGCCACAATGGGTTCTTAAACTGGACTGGAGGGCCGGAACAAAAGCATGGATGGAGTGTTTGTGTGAACTAATATAAATTCAAAGTAAACATCATTACATAAAAGGGTACGGTCTTTTTTTTTTTTTAGTTTTATTCATTTCAAACGGGCCAGATCCGGCCCGCGGGCCGTAGTTTACCCACGACTGCTCTAGAACATGTATCCTTTCACTTTCAGATCTGCAATTGGTCTGCACTTGTCAAGGGTCCCCGTAACTTCTCCGTGTGGGCATACGATTCACCCAGTGCCATCGAGCGCTGTAGACCTGTGTCGTGTACGCCGTTTCATATCGTGTGATGAAGGCTGACTTATGGGAGAAAGATGGACCGTCTCGAGTGCAGGCGAGGTGGTGGAGCAGCAGGGGTGCCCTGCACGGCCCCGCTCTGCCCGTGTGTGCACATATTTTGTAAAACTGTTGGACATCCTGTGACTCAACACTCCTGTTCCAAGGCACACGTTCAATATACATGTGAGTCCATTCAGTTACCCGAGATCCGTGCGAGAGCGCCCAATGCACCTTGCTTTTTGCATCGGTGAGTTTATTGAAATCACCCTAAATCACAAATTACATACATGCCTTTCTGCAGAAGGAGAGTAAGTGATGGAATGGAATACCATGCAGCAAGGAAAAGGGGCACTCAACTCTTAGACGGATGTCACAAACATACCTGAGGGGAAGGGGCAGAAGGAGTGTAAATATATGAATAGATTTCCCATGTAAATATACTCACATATGAATGTTTATTTACTGTAAATTATAAAAAGACAAATACAGGCATGGAGGCTCCCACTTGTATAGGCGCCAGGATAGGCCAAGCTCCCTCTGCTGTGGGAGGCAGGGGCAGTCACGCTGGGTTGGGGTTTGCGATGTGAAGAAGTCACTGCACAGGAGGGTCTCACAGGGGAAATGTTTTCTTTTACTTGATCTTGAGCTGAAGTTTCACAGCATTTCGGTGTGTGAACAGTTTTAACTCTAAATGTCTGACAGGTGTACATTTCTGCGTATTTATTTTATTCTTCTGAACGGATCCAAAGCCTGAAAACATTGGAGAACCAGCAAAATTAGTGTCTTGGATTCTCTGTAAGAAACTCTAAAAACTCTCCCTATAGATGATATAGGATGGAAGCTAACCCAGCAGATGGTTAAAAACCCTCCCTATAGATGATATAGGATAGAAGCTAATGTGGCAGCATGGTTAAAAACCCTTCCTATAGATGATATCAGATGGAACCTGATCCGGCAGCTGGTTAAAAACTCACATTGCATCACACCAACCCAGGAAGTGCAGCTGCCTGGATAAGGGTGTAAGTGATTTCCGTAACCCTAAATTCCCTCCTATGAAAACTAGAGATGAATTATTCTCTACTTCCTTGGCTCATTGTGAGCTCTGAGTGACGAGTGGGAGATGCACAGAGACCTGGGAGCCTGGGGTACCCTAGGCGCCCATGCGCCTGGTTCTATGTGAACCCCTCCCCCCACACACACACATGTTCACAGTTGTCCTAGTTGAATCCTGGGGATTTATATGGCATTTAGTCACTAACGCACATGGAACCAATGGCCTCGAGGGGCAGCTGCAGAAGCTGCAACCCACTGACCATGTCATTTATTCGCACAGCCCATCTCCATCCCATGCCAGGTGTGGCTGGTCTCTGTCATGGTTTGGGAAGGATCAGTTGAAACCAATTATTGCAAATCCACAGGGAGGTAAGTGCTACCAGCTTTCAAATCATGTTACACAATTCCACTTGTAAGCATTGCTCAGAGGAAATAAATCTATTTACCAAGTGGGACAGAAAAGAGAAATAATTGTCTCTATATAAATATATTTGTATATAAACATTTTATATAAATATATATAAATGCATTTTATATATACATACTAGAGGCCTAGTGCATGAAATTCGTGCACTGGGGGGGAGGGTGTCCCTCAGACCAGCCTGCACCCTCTCCAATCTGGGACCACTCGGGGGATGTCCGACTGCCGGTTTAGGCGGATGTCCGACTGCTGGTTTAGGCCCGATCCCTGTGAGATTAGGCCTAAACCGGCAGTCGGACATTCCTCTCATAATCTGGGACTGCTGGCTCCCAACCGCTCGCCTGCCTGCCTGCCATCCTGCTAGCCCCCTAACCACTCCCCTGCCAGCCTGATCAATGCGTAACTACTCCCCTGCCAGCCCGGTCTCCCCCAACTGCCCTCCCCTGCCAGCCCAGTCACCCCTAACTACCCGCCCCTGCCGGTCTGGTCCCCCCCAACTGCCCTCTCCTGCAGACCATCTTGTGGCTGTGTGCGCTGCCATCTTTGAGGGCAGGGCAGTCAATTAGCACATTCCCTCCTTATTGGCTGTGGGTGTCACCATCTTTGAGTTTAGCTCCTGCACTGAAGGTGAGACTCCTTTCTATAGAAATGAGATGAACCCACTGAAGTCAATGGGATACTGTGCCCCTTCAGCATGTCCCTGGGGAATCGTGTGTGGACAGTGAGCTCGCGTGCCGTTCCAGTCAATTAGCATATTCCCTCCTTATTGGCTGTGGGCGCCGCCATCTTTGCAATGGCGTGAGGGTCAATTAGCACATTCCCTCTTTATTAGATAGGATACTATAAATATATATTTACTGTAAATTATAAAAATGTAAATGGAATACATACACACTTACATGCGCACCATAGTGGAATAAACAGACACATGGGAAGGTCAGAATTCACTAGCAGTTTAGCTCCTGCACTGAAGGTGAGACTCCTTTCTATAGAAAGCTGCCACAGCACAGATTTTCCAATAAAAGTAAACGGTGAAATGAGATGAACCCACTGAAGTCAATGGGATACTGTGCCCCTTCAGCATGTCCCTGGGGAATCGTGTGTGGACAGTGAGCTCGCGTGCCGTTCGGGTTCGCTTTGTGCGGAGGTGAGTGCTGAGCACGCCCTCCATTTCCTGCCTGCGCCCAGGGGCTGGGTGGCCCCACCCGGGATGCGCTGGTGATGAGGTGTCCTCTGTGGCACCTGAGTCCCAGCACCTGGGGTTCAGTCAACAACCAGCCAGACACACAGAGACACCCAGGCACGGAGGGACCCTGAGAGCACAGGGGGACCCTGAGGGCATGAAGGACCCTGAGAGCACAGGGGGGACCCTGAGGGCATGGAGGGACCCTGAGAGCATGGAGGGACCCTGAGAGCACAGCGGGGACCCTGAGAGCACGGAGGGTGGCGTCCCTCTCTGTGGACAGCCCAGGCATAACACACGCAGTGACCTGCAGGGCAAGACAGGCCCCTGTGTGTGAAGAGAATGCATGGCCACGAGGGCTTACGCACCCAAAAGAAGCTGTGGGTGGGGGCCTTTGAGTCGGGGCCTCAGGAACGGGGCAGTGAGGTAGGAGTGACGCGGTGGCAGGACCTCGTGTTCGTAAACGGTATGTCCATTGGCTCTGACATGCTGCTCATGGTGATGAGTGACAGGGCCACCTGGGGAGGGGGAGGAACAGAGGCCCAGATGCAGACAGGAGGTGAGCCTGGGACTAGGAGGGGAGCCCAGGACTAGCAGTGGAACCTGGGACTAGGCTGTGAAAGGGGGGACTGAAGGTGGAGAGCAAAGAGGCAGTGCCATCGGGGGGTTCTGATTGGAGCCCCATGGGGGGTTCTGATTGGAGCCCCGTGGGGGATACTGATTGGAGCCATGTGGGGGGTTCTGATTGGAGCCCCATGGGGGGTTCTGATTGGAGGATTCTGATTGGAGCCACGTGGAGGGCTCTGATTTGGGCTGTGTGGGGGGTACTGATTTGAGCCACAAGGGGAGTTCTGATTGGAGGGTTCTGATTGGAGCCCCATAGGGGGTTCTGATTGGAGGGTTCTGATTGGGGCTGTGTGGGGGGTTCTGATTGGGGCTGTGTGGGGGGTTCTGATTGGAGCCGCGTGGAGGGTTCTTATTTGAGCCACAAGGAGGGTTCTGATGTGGAGGGTTCTGATTGGATCTATGTAGGGGGTTCTGATTGGAACCGCGAGGCAGTTCTGTGGGCCCTACAGCCCTGGAGGAGGAGGAAGGGGAGGTGGAAGATTCTGGGGAATGTGAAGTGCAGCAGGAGATGCGGAGACCCCCACCCCCACGGGCCGCAGGGCTGGGGGCAGGGCTGCCTGGACACCAGGAGCAGAG
Organism: Myotis brandtii; assembly: GCF_000412655.1. Lineage (NCBI taxonomy): Eukaryota > Metazoa > Chordata > Mammalia > Chiroptera > Vespertilionidae > Myotis > Myotis brandtii. The sequence continues at coordinate 935,121 of NW_005370495.1, read as the reverse complement.
TGTCACGCTGCGGCCCACGTCCTGCGAGGGAGAGGAGGACATGGAGTTTCTAGTCGGGGAGAGGGATGGCTGCGGGGTGACAGCGCCTTCGGGAAAGCAGAATGTATGTGGAGTTTCAGGGAAGAGTAGACAAGGAGTGAGCCCAGACACGCTTACATGGGTACATTAAGTGAAACGTGCCATTGTATGACCCACGCTAACTGAAGCATGCGCGGTTCCATGACCATTCCCAGTCAGAAGCCAGCGGGCCTGGTTTTAGGGGGGTCACACCTGCAGGCAACAGAGGCTCCTTAGAAGAGACGCTGATTTTGTTGCGTTCACAGAAATCCTGCAAAGCTCCTGGAATCCATCCAACAGGGGTATGAGCTATGACAGGTGTGGGCTATGACAGGGCTGTGGGCTATGACAGGTGTGTGTGCTATGACAGAGGCGTGCACTGTGATGGGTGTGCTATGACAGGGGTGTGCACTGTGACGGGTGTGCTTTGACGGGTGTGCACTATGACAGGTACGCTATGACAGGGGCGTGCACTGTGATGGGTGTGCTATGACAGGGGTGTGCACTGTGACAGGGGTGCGCTATGACAGGGGTGCTCTATGACTGGTGTGCACTATGACAGGTATGCTATGACGGGTGTGCACTGTGACGGGTGTGCTATGACAGGGGTGTGCGCTATGACAGGGGTGCGCTATGACAGGGGTGCGCTATGACAGGGGTGCTCTATGACGGGTGTGCGCTGTGACAGGGATGTGCCGTGACAGAGATGTGCTGTGACGGGTGTGCTGTGACAGGTGTGCACTGACAGGTGTGCGCTGTGACAGGTGTGCGCTGTGACAGGTGTGTGCTGTGACGGGTGTGCTGTAACAGGTGTGCACTGACAGGTGTGTGCTGTGACAGGTGTGCACTGACAGGTGTGTGCTGTGACGGGTGTGTGTTATGACAGGGGTGTGCTATGACAGGGATGTGTGCTATGGCTCCTCCCACCTTCCCTAGGGTGCTTCAGTGTTGCTCGCACACTGAGTGACATTTCTGTTGCTAAATGAAAACATAGAAGCTGGAAGCAGCCAGAGGGGTTGGTACAGAACAACACCAATCAGGAGCGCTGTAAATTATCGGAACAAAGCTGTGTTTCAAGTTTCTCCTGTCCCCAAAGATGAACATAAATTCCTGGAAAATATCTGTGCAGTCACTCTATCCTCAGGGGACGGAGGGAGACAGGACTGTGCTCCCTGTTGGTGTAATTACACAGACTATCATCTGCATCCGAGTTGCTGACATCTGAGCCAGGGTCACTCATCTCTCCATCGCGAGCGTATTTCATCCCTTGTTTTCTGTTCTCTCTCCTCTTTGTCCCCCTCTTTCTGACATTCATAGCGATCATCAGTGAGGTCATGAAACCGCGTGCACACACCGCGATCTCGCACACCACCCCCCGGCTGGAAGAAAGCTTGTCTAGAGTTAGCACTCACGCTCTGAAAGAATCAGTTCTAGAACCAAGCTGTTGCTGACCCGGCCACAGTCTCCAAGGACAGAGCAATTTGCTCTTTTGCTGGAGTTTGTTCGTGAAGAAGGGTGTTGCTTTCCTATGAATCAGAATCCTATATAATAAAAGGCTAATATGCAAATCGACCGAACGGCTGAACGACCAGTCGCTATGACGCACACTGACCACCAGGGGGCAAACTCTCAATGCGGGAGCCCCCTGGTGGTGTGCTCCCACAGGGGGAGCGCTGCTCAGCCAGAAGCCTGGCTCATGGCTGGCGAGCACAGTGGCAGTGGTGGGAATCTCTCCCACCTCCATGGCAGTGCTAAGGATGTCCGACTGCCAGCTTAGGCCCGCTCCCCCCATGGGCCTAAGCTGGCAGTTGGACATCCCCCGAGGGCTCCCGGACTGCAAGAGGATGCAGGCCCGGTTGAGGGACCACCCCCCACCAGTGCACAAGTTTCATGCACCAGGCCTCTAGTAAAATGATAAAGTTCTAACTTAAGCTATTGACTTAAATCACAACATGGCTACATTAATACGAATCTAATTATCTCTGAAGAACCTGTCACAGTCCATCGTTTGCCTGCTAAAGGAGACGGCAGTGACAGCAATGCTAGAGTATCGTGTGTTTGTACAGGGCCAGATGGACATACCTGGGGATCGTGGGTCTTCCTGTTTCCGTCATGACCCTGCTGTCGAGGTGCGGAGGCCATCAGAGACGCCAAGTTCACAACCAAGCGTGGCCGTGTGTCGGTAAAACTACAGGACCCAACGGGGCCAGCGGGACCACCGGCAGCAGTGTTGGCGCCCGGGACACATCCTGTAGTGATTGCTCTTGTCCCTTAGGGTCCAGCACAGGTCACACGCATGCTGCCCCTCCATCTGGTGCCTAAGGTGGCGACATCATCCCTGCCCCCTGAGGGGCTGAGGGCTGGGAGGGAGAGGGATGCAGTGAAGGTGACGGGAAGAGAGGCTGAGCTGAGATGTGCACCTGGGTCTGTCCCACACGCTCCATCCTCAGGCCGTGCACTGACTCGGGTTGTAAAGCCTCACGAAGCACAACCCGACCACGACCCGGCCCACATCACTGCTCTCTGCTCCGTTGGAGCCGGGGGTACGGATGCTGTTCAGCCACGGAGCTGCAGGGAGAACCCTTTTCCAAACTCTCCAGAGTTCAGGGGAGCGATGAGGTTAGAACCTTCCCAGTCACCCCACACACTTCCCCCTGGGCCTTAAGACACACTTCCGCTTGATGAGAGGCGACCATTGTACCCAAAGGGCACCCAGTGGCAAAGGCGTCAGCAGAGAGCATTCCAGCCACGGACAGGGTCCAAGCTCCTGAAAGTGCTGACTCACTTGGCGAACCGGCTGACCTTGTACCTGCCGGTGAGGTGAGGACAGAGCCACCTGGAGACACGGCCCTCCTCCCACCGCCAGGGGCTCCTCTCCTGAGACCTCGGGGGACCGTTAGAAGCGAGAAAGCGGAGGTTCTTTGGGGATGTGTCGGGGACGGCACCTTGTCCCTGGCCTGACAGGTACATGCGATGAGGTGATGAGTCTGCAGAACTGGGACTGAGTGGGCGCCAGACCCCGGGTCTCCCCGCACCTTACAAAGAGCGCTGCCCACACCGGCTCCTGAACTAATCACATCAGGGTGTCTGCAGGGCCGGGCGAAGGGAAAAAGCAGAAACGAAGCCTTCCAGCTAAACCTCAGGTGAATGCGGAGCTGAGAGTGCCGACAGGAGTCAGTCACAGGACCTCTGTAACCGTGGGAGGCAGCTGCTGCAGGGTGTGGAGACAATAGCCTTCTGGGGGGACCAGAAGACTCTGTCATGCTCCGGTGAGCTGACTCCCTCTGTGCTGGTGGGACAGGCGCTTTGCGGCCACGTGCCTCCGTCTTTGCATGTGCACAGAAGGAGCGGCAATGCACGGGCTCCCTCATGCTCCTGTGTGGGGTGAGTGACACACAGAGAACCCGCTGGCCCCGGATTACAGTCATGAAAACGATGCTTGCGGTCTTCTTAATGACAGGATGCATTTAAAGGAAACAGGAAAATATGTGCTTGTCAGGGTTCGTGTCAGATTCCCCAGGGAGCTCACCTCCTTGGAGAGAATTGAGAGCACAAGGTATCTAAAGCAGGACACGGGCATTATTCTGCGATATGGCACAGTAGAGAACAGATTGTTCTGTGTGGAGAACAGCATCTGTATGAAACATCTGCCCCCATAAAAATCGCATCAGACCTTACCTGAATCCGTGAGATCAAAGCCTAAAGGCCAAGTCGGGGTGATGTGCACAACGCCATGAGGAGCTCAGTCCACCCACAAAGCCGGTAACGGAGCTGCCAACGTGACCTTCAGGGCAAGACTGTACTGAAGCTCAAACATCGGTGACCACGCAGTGAGCCTCCATCATCCATGCTGAACCCCCTTTCTGCCTTCAGGCCAAGTTCATGTGCACAATGCACAGGGAAAAGGGGTGTCACCCAGGAGCTGAGTGTCGGCCAGTTCCAAGGGACCGCGCAGGTTTGGCCGGCGCCCCCCAGGCTTCCCCCCGACCCTGCCATGCTTCCCTGGATCAGTGCCGGCTGGAGAACCCGAGCTGATACCGGGCCAGCTGCACCCCTAACAAATCTCCGAGACACAAGCAGGTCAAGTGCCTGTCGCCTGGACTATTAATCACATTGTGCAAGGGAGGGAGGGAGCTGCGGGAGTGGGTGGGGTTCCGGGCAGGGACGGCCAGCCGGACTCGGACTCGGCAAGTAGAAGAGAGTGCACGTCTATATCCCGAGGAAGACGTCAGTCATTCTAGAAATCACGCCCGAGAAGAGAGTGCACGTCTATATCCCGAGGAAGACGTCATTCTAGAAATCACGCCCATTTGTAAATGCATAGCATTCCGTTCTGCTTCAGTGCAAATAATCTCTATCACACAGTTAAAAGCACCTTTACACCAATTTGTCTCAGTGGATAGAGCGTCGGCCTGCGGACTGAAGGGTCCCGGGTTTGATTCTGGTCAAGGGCAGGTACCTGGGTTGCAGGCTCCTCCCCAGCCTGGCCCTGGTCAGTGCAGGAGGCAACCAATTGATGTGCTTCTCTCACACTGATGTTTCTCTCTGTCTCTCCCTCTCTCTTCCTCTCTCTCTAAAATCAATGGGAAAATGTCCTCGGGTGAGGATTTAAAAATAATGAAAAAATAAAGGGGCGTGTGGGGTGCGCTGTGTGATGAGCAGGGACGTCCGAGGCGCAGGTGGGTGGAGGCTCCCCGGGACTGAGCACAGCCACGTGGCAGGGACATTCATGAGAGACGCCCCTGATCCCTGTGCGCCCCATGGGCCCAGCTGTTTCTGAAATTCCCCCAACACCCTGCGAGGCCGATGCTCTGGCCGGGTTTCAGCAGGAAAACGAAGCCACTCTGAAGCCCAGCAGGGCCGGGCGAGGCCTCTGAGTGTGCAGCCGTGTCCCTGTCCCCGCCCATGGCGCCAGCTACCCTCCGCCTCACACCTCAGCACCGTGGTTTAGGCCCGTGGGCGGCTCCTATGAGCCGATCCTCTCCGCCGTGAGCCCATGGAAATGCTCAGTAAAGGCAGCGAGGGGCGTAGTGATTGCTCCTACGTGTGTGTCACCCCGTGATCAGCACGCTGGCTCTGAGAGAGACGGGGCTTTTACAATTAGTTTCCAAACGCCTGTCATCAGTTATTCTGCTACGGGTGCCGGTGACGTTACCCACCCGGGAGCAGCGGACACGTGACAGTGGGTCCCGCGGAGGAGGGTCTGTGGAGCGTGTGCTGAGCAGTCCGTCTGCACTCTGGGCAGCACAGACACTTATATGCGAAGATGACATTAGCGGGGACACGGAACAGCCCTCCCCCATCACCCACCACACACCCTCCCCCATCGCCCACCACACACCCTCCCCCAGCACTGCCCCAAAGGGAACCTGTCTTCCTCCTCGCTCTTCCTGATGGGGGGATGATGTGCCTTTTCTATCTGAGCACAGAGCTGCACAGACGGTGGGAGGAGCGAACCCCTGAGCTGAGGCACTCTGAGCCCAGCACTCACAAGGCCTTGGGCTCTGTCTGAAGTCCTCCAAGTTGGTGCACAGGGCCACGTGGTCGGGGTTTGAAAAAGCAAGATACACCGGGCGGCGTGGCTCAGTGGTTGAGCATCGACCTATGAACCAGGAGGTCCCGGGTTCAATTCCTGATCAGGGTACATGCCCAGGTTGTGGGCTGGATCCCCAGTAGGGGGCGTGCAGGAGGCAGCCAATCCATGGTTCTCTCTCATCATTGATGTTTCTATATCTCTCTCCCTCTCCCTCCTTCTCTGAAATCAATAAAAATATTTTTTTTAAAAGCAAAAGCAAAAGCAAGATACCTTGAATGCCCCTGCTCAAGGAGGCTCTCTCCATTGAAAGGGCCGTCTGGGGCCCTCAGACATGGAGTGGGACCCTCAGGGTCCGACCACAGGGGTGAGGATCCGTTATCTCAGTCTGTTTATGCGGTTGCCATAGCACCTGCGAATGACTGTTACCCCTCGGGACTGCGTGCTGTGCTAGGCACTCCTGGGGTCTGGACCCAGGGGGAGCGGGGACAGAGCTGAGGACGTGGCTAAGTCCAGACCCGGGAGAAGGCGGGCGGGGCAGGCACTTCCCAAACTGACTGTAATATCCATAACTTCCCTCTCCCTTTGCTTGGAGGGCCCCCCATGCCGTCCGACCTTTAGGCCCTGAAAACCATTGATGGTTTGCTGTCTTGTTCCAAAGGATGAAGGAAGGTGGAACCATCACATCCATGAAAATTCCTTCTGTTGCAACTGGAATTGGAGCATAAGGAGCAATGAAAGGCAGACGCTGAAAAAAAAAGAAGAAAGGCAGACGCTGGTCTCGTGCTTCCTGTGCCTGCGGCCTGCCCCCTTCCTGTCCCCCTGGGAGTGTGGCTCTGGGTTTCTGCTCCTTCTGGTGGCACCTGGGTCATCCAGGGTCATGGGAGCCACAGACCTCGTGGCCGTGACAGTCAGCAAGGCCAGCAGGCATGCAAGTGTGTCCAGCGAATGGACAGCAGCTCCGCACGAGCTTGGGCTCTCAACTACAGCACAATGGAGCGCTTGCAATCCATGCAGTTTACACAATTCTCAGAGCCCGGCTGCTGGGCTCCGCTGGCTGAGCGTCTTCCATGCACCGAGAGGTCACAGGTTCCATTCCTGGTCCGGGCACATGCCCAGTTGCTGACTTGATCCCCAGTAGGGGGCGTGCAGGAGGCAGCCAATCGATATTTCTCTCTCATAGATGCTTCTCTCCATCTCCCTTCCACTCCCTAAAAAAAAAAATTGGAAAAAAAATTCTAAGATTTTTTTACTCAAAAATATGCTCTTTGAATAGTTTTTCCACCAGCTATTGACTCGCTGTCCCCATGGGGCTGTTTACAGGGGAGCGGATGCTCAGTGCTCAGGCGGAAGGAAGCGCCAGTGTTCATGGGAGCCCGGGTCTAATTGAAAGGCCCATCGATCGATCGCTGTTCCTGCCTCCGACGCTGCGGACCACGTCTTGATTAACTGGAATTCCCGGGAGCCATCAGGCAGCAGTGCAGTGATGTGGGTGTGCAGGTGCCCGACTCACACGCGCTGACGGTGTTTGGCTTCGGCTCTGTTAGAAGGAGCACTGTTCTCACACCTGCCTTCTGAGCCCACGGAGCGACCACGTGGTAGCAGAGCCCAAGTCTGAACGAATAGTGACTTCATTTCCAGCACAGGGTCACTCGGGAATGGCCATGGGCCTGGCCGAGGCCCTTGGTGGGGCGTTTGCCGGCTGGTGGGTGCAGGTGATCACAGACAATCGTCCCAGCTAGGCAGCCAGCGGCTCCTCATGTGCCGATGCCCCACCTAAGGGCTGCTTCACCCAACGCCACAAAGCCAGACACAACAGACGTTTCCTGTGCCCAGAAAATGGATTTTAATTGAATTGATGGGTTTTCACATCATAATGGCCTCTCACCACAACACGGCATGTCTGCAGCACGTCACTCATGTTTCTAAGGTGCCCGTGTGAGGCATTTTATTATCAGGCTCACGCTTGACATTTTCACTGAGAGGATTTCTATCCCAGGGAGAAAGTCCTATTTTATACATTAAATGGAATACCACATGATGGTATTCATTTTTGTCCACACAATTTAAATCCTAGCAGACAGAGAGTGGAAAGTCTATATATGAGGTCTCTTATCAATGTGTGTGCACCTATCCTTGCAATATGTATACATATATGTATTCCTAAAAGAACATAAACCCATTTCCTATGCACACGTGGACTTCATGTATAATGCTCCCTTTCAGAGATTAGCCTGATACATTCTCCAAAAGGGAAGAATCCTATGTTACATAACGAAAGTCACTATATGTTGCACACAGATATTTATAGTTTGAGACTTTCATGTAGTTCCTACCTCTTGCATTTATGTTTTCAGACCTTTGTTTAATTATAATTCACTTCCACAAGAAGTCCCCACAGCCTAGTGTTCACTTTTGACGTTGCAGCCCAGTGACCACACGCGAGGGCCTCCCTGTGAATTGTTGCAATAATTGTGGCATGTTTTAAGTAGCATTAAATCGCCACTCAAACCAATGGCTCTAGCACGGCTGGTGTGGCTCAGTGGTTGAGTGTCTACCCATGGACCAAGAGGTCAAGGTTTGATTCCCTGTCAGGGCACAGGCCGGGTGCCTGCAGGCTGGGCGAGGCGGCCGCTCTCTGTGTGGCTGTGACCTTGGGGGCACGGCCCGCTCACTGGCTGTGGCCTTGCTCTCTCTCCTGTCCCCCTGCATCCAAGGCCCTGGGGCACCACCGAGATAAAACCTGGGAAGCACAGAGCAGAGCGCAGAGCATGGCGGCTCGTCGCTGTCAGTGCTCCCATGACCATGGCCAGGGCTGTGTTACTGCCTTGGTGCTGGGAGGAGTTTTAAGACCCACTTCGGGGAGTCTGAGCCTAGAGCATACATGTGTGTGGCGAGGCGTGAGCATGCCCACAGCTCTGAGCAATGCACGCAGGTCCTCGGGCAGCAGCCGGAGGATCGGCCAGGACTCGCCCAGCTGGAGGTCTGTTTCAGGTGATCAGCGATGTCCTTCCCCAGGGTTACTGAGAGCCCTGGCCCACTCTCTCCTTTCTGCATCAGGAATGTCATGTGCTCCTTCACCCCAGTCTCCAGCTTCTGTTTCTGGAAGGTTCTGCCCTCCCAGGGCAGGGCAGAGTCTTTCCCGAACCCTCCCCGTGTGCAGACTCGGTGCTCGGGCATGTGTAGGTCGTCCTCTGAGGACTTCAGCTCGTTTCTCCCTCGGTACACCTCCTAAGGCACTGGCAGTTCTATACTAGAGGCCCGATGCACTCCTTCCCCAGGGTTACTGAGAGCCCTGGCCCACTCTCTCCTTTCTGCATCAGGAACGTCACGTGCTCCTTCGCCCCAGTCTCCAGCTTCCCTTTCTGGAAGTTTCTGCCTTCCCAGGGCAGGGCAGCATCTTTCCCGAACCCTCCCCGTGTGCAGGCTCGGTGCTCGGCATGTGTAGGTCGTCCTCTGAGGACTTCAGCTCCTTTCTCCCTCGGCACACCTCCTAAGGCACTGGCAGTTCTTTCTATATCTGTATTTTTACTGATGTCAGAGAGGAAGGGAGAGGGAGATAAAAATATCCATGATGAGAGAGAATCATGGATCGGCTGCCTCCTGCACACCCCACACTGGGGATGGAGCCCGCAACCCGGGCCTGTGCCCTGACTGGGAATCTAACCACGACCTCCTGGTTCATGGGTTGATGCTCAACCACTGAGCCAGCTGGCCAGGTGCGTAGTCAGTTCTGAACTGGACAGTCAGCCTTGGAAAGTGTGCAGAACGCCGTCCCGGGCCACTGCTCCCACACCCTTGTGCCTGGTCCCTGGGCCCTGGTGCCGACCCCCGGAGATGAAGTGCAAAGCCACTGAGTGCAATAGTGCTGGCTCCTCAGACTCGGGGCCACGGACACGGGGTGTTAACGATGTTGTTAGATGTTGAAACGGCAACTAATCCAACAGCTGTCTTTACTTCGGCTTAACGTTCCTGGATGTGGACAAACCAACCTTGTGCCTGGCATCACCCTGCACCTCAGGAGGCCCCTGAGATATCACCATATGCTCCTCGCTGTGCCTTCGCGGCCGGGCGTGAGTCAAGGTTCTGCCCTCCCAGGGCAGGGCAGAGTCTTTCCCGAACCCTCCCCGTGTGCAGACTCGGTGCTCGGGCATGTGTAGGTCGTCCTCTGAGGACTTCAGCTCGTTTCTCCCTCGGTACACCTCCTAAGGCACTGGCAGTTCTATACTAGAGGCCCGATGCACAGATTCATGCAAGAATGGGCCTTCCTTCCCCTGGCTGCCAGCAATGCCTTCGCTCTGGCCCGGAGCTGCCTTTCCGCCTTCCCACGCTGCCCAGATGCACAGAGTGGTTGGGGCAGTGGGGAATGCCTGCCTCCAGCCGCTCAGCACCTGCGTATGCAAATTAACCCACCATCTTTGTTGGGTTAATTTGCATACCCACTCCTGATTGGCTTGTGGGCATAGCGAAGGTATGGTCAATTTGCAGTATTTTTACTGATGTCAGAGAGGAAGGGAGAGGGAGATAAAAATATCCATGATGAGAGAGAATCATGGATCGGCTGCCTCCTGCACACCCCACACTGGGGATGGAACCCACAACCCGGGCATGTGCCCTGACCGGGAATCTAACCACGACCTCCTGGTTCATAGGTGGACACTCAACCACTTAGCCAGCCGGCCAGGTGCGTAGTCAGTTCTGAACTGGACAGTCGGCCTTGGAAAGTGTGCAGAATGCCGTCCCGGGCCACTGCTCCCACGTCCTTGTGCCTGGTCTCTGGGCCCCGGTGCCGACCCCCAGGGATAAAGCACGAAAAGCCGCCGAGTGCAATAGTGCCGGCTCCTCAGACTCGGGGCCACGGACGCGGGGTGTTAACAGTGTTGTTAGATCTTGAAACGGCAACTAATCCAACAGCTGTCTTTACCTCGGCTTAATGTTCCTGGATGTGGACAAACCAACCTTGTGCCTGGCATCACCCTGCACCTCAGGAGGCCCCTGAGGTATTACCACATACTCCTCGCTGCGCCTTCGCGCCCGGGCGTGAGTCCTCGCCTCTGAGCTTCCCCAGCAGATTAGCACGTGATGACCTGCAGGCCACGCGATGGCTTGTGACTAGAAGCAACAGGACAAGACGCGCCGTAGTCCAGTGCCCAGACGGTGTGGAACGGCTGCTTGCTCATTTTGTGCCTCTTTCCCTTCTGTCTCACGGCATTTATTCTATTTTGTGCTTCTTTTCTCCCGGTGGTTTGTACAAGTCACAGTCTTGTCACCTCCTCCCTCCGCATCCCCAAAGCCAGCTGACCGCACTGTTAAAACGTTAACAAGACAGAAGTTGCAGATCAGCCCTGCCCGGGCGGCAGCGTTGCTGGGAGCACAGTGCAGGGGGGCCGCTTCGGTACTGCAGGTTCCCCTGCGCTTTCAGGTCACCCCGCCTCCTGAGGCCGCAGGGGTGCGTCCCAGAGCAGCCTATGGGCATTCCTCTGGTCAGTTTGGAGGTTGGCGGGGGGCGTGGGGCAGAAGGCATGGCAATCCCTGGGCTGGAAGGCACTTCGACTTGTCCTTGGTTTGCTCTCACCACTAGGGGGCGCCACGGGAGTTTTAACTTTAATAGAAGATGGAGTCGGACCCCCAGATTGGGAGTCCCTGAGAACCCCAGGGCTGCACTTCTGCCGACTTAGGGGACCCTCTGAGCACAGCAACTGTGGGAATCACTGCACCCCTGGGTTTGGGGGGCCCTGGTGTGAGCCAGGCTAGAGGGGAGCAGGAACCACTCGCTATCTACTTTAATTGTTACAACCCATGGAGAAGATAAGAGGAAACTCAGCTTCAGTTAGAAGTGTCCAAGGCCAAGAAGCTCTGAGTGGAAAAGTGGAAATTCTCAGAAGGGCGGTTCGGTCACCGCCTGTGCCTTGCCCGCTGCGGAGGGAGAGGCCCAGTGGGCAGCGACGGGCCCTCTCTCCGGGGGCCCCACGCACAGAGCTGGCAGCAGGTGCTGACTCACCCACGCCTGAGCCGTCAGGGGTCCCGTTTCCCTGGGACGACACCTGCCCTGAGGGACACCCTCTCCCCTCTCTGCTCTGGGTCCTGAAGATGTTTCAATCATCTTTGCTCAAAACTGACTTTTTAATCTGCTCTGCGGGGCCCACTCTAGCATCGTGGCCAGTGCTGCTGAAGCAATACCTTGGGAGCAGCCGAGGCCTCACAGGTGTTATCCGTGGAACCGCCCCGCACCTCCTGCCCAGGCGCCCCTGCCCAGGGCCCCCTTAGGAGGGACCCTGGCTCTGCGCTGTCATTTGACAAGAAGATCAGGCGTGAGGGTCACATCCCTTGGCGTCTGTGTGGCTCGCGGAGCCTGGAGGGGGCATGTTCTTAGTGATGCTGGTCCCGTGAGACGGGCCGCCCCTCCTCATAGCACCAGGTGAGCGGAGGGAGGCGTGGGGAACGGCTCTGGGGAACTCTATAGGGAACAGGTGTGCTGGCGGGAGACCTGAGCCATGTCCAGCTGAGGCCGGAGGTGGGTGGTGATTGGAAGATTGGGTCCAGCTGAGGTTGGAGGTGGGTGGTGATTGGATGATTGGGTCCAGCTGAGGTTGGAGGTGAGTGATGATTGGATGATTGGGTCTGGCTGAGGTTGGAGGTGGGTGGTGATTTGGGTGGTCCGGGATTGGCTGAGGCCAGAGGAGGTGGGTGGTGATTGGATGGTCCGGGATTGGGTCCGGCTGAGGCTCAGAGAAGTCGCTGTGACCAGCGTAGAGGCGTCCACTCAGCCTTGTCCCTAGTGGATGGGAATTGCAGTCGATCTGCAGAGGTTTGTAGGTGTGAGGCATGTTTTCAACGTGCCTCTGCCTTTTCCCATCTTCCTTGGGTCCACGTGGAGCCTTGGCGGGGAAGCCTGGTCCACCTTATGGTTGTGAGCAGACCCCCAGGTGGGGGAGCTGCATGGTGCCCACAGGTCGGGTCGGCGAGAGGTGAGTGAGCAGCCACTGCCGCGGGGGACCAGGGAGGAGGCCTGGGCTCTGGTCTGTGACGTAGGCAGGGATGTCGCCAGAGGCCACCGTCCTGAGTGCCTGCCTTCCAGGCTCACTCAGACTCGCTCTGGTTCCTGTGTGTCCGGGAGCTCCTCTGTCAGCTGTGTTCTGGTCTCCAGTAGAGGCCTGGCTAGAGCAAAGGTCAAAGGCTCACGCAGTAGGAGGACTAGAGATAAAGCCAGGCTAGTTGCTGTGCGAGGGCTAAGGCGTCCATTGGACGCGCTGGTTATACTGGGAGGGAAGGGCTGGTGGTGCCTGCAAATCCACTGAGCAAAGCCCAGCGCATGTTGGTGGAAGGGAAAGCCGGTCAGAGGTCGCTGGTGTCTAGATGCTCCGAGACCCCACAGCTGTGCTGGGGGAGATGCTGGGATCTGCCGGCCTTTTCCCGCCAGCTGCCGCCGATGGAGGGCCCGGAGCCTAGGCCAGTGTTTCCCTGCCCTGGGGCAGGTCCTCGCGGCCACAGGCCCCCCAGGCCCGCGATGCAGCCACGCCTTTAAGTTTACTGATTCATCTTACTCTGGCATGTGGTTTAGAGGTGCGCCAAGCACACATGCTGCATGTACCCAGAGGTGGGATTGGAACGAGGCCCTAGAACCTGGACAGGGTTCCCGTGGCGGCACGACTGTTGGGATCTAATAGGGCGAAGACAGATGATTCTAAGGTAATGCCATATGGTCAATGAGAAAGCAGACCCGTGTTGCTCACTGGGTAATGCCTTTTTCTCCTCTGTTTCTGGGAGAAGCTTTTCAGGCCAGGGGGTGTGAAAGCAATCCCGTGCGTGGGGTGAGGAGAGGGAGCCGCCGCCCCCGGGGCCGACATGCGAGCCCAGGCTGCTATTGGAAAGCGCATGTGACACTTCCATAGGCTGCAGCTCTGCCCACTCTCTGTCTCCCTTGGATACAATGAATTCCAAGAGAAACAGAAAAATCGGTGTTTCCCACACGCTGCCTGCAGGTGCCCGCCTGGGCGCGGCCCACCGTGATGACTAGCGCTCGCAGGGGCTTGTTCGGTAGCCAGGTCCGGGCACAGGAGCCGAGTCCCCCACCAGGGCCCCCAGCCGGACCCCGGAGACACGCTGTGCTCCGGGAGCTGGAGGTGGCCAGGGCGCGCTGTGGGATGGATCACCTTGGCAACCGTGGTTCCCTGGACGGGACGCCAATCTCAGACTCAGGGCTCCCAGAAAAGGCCAGCGTTCGGCCCTGCTCCCGCAGGTCTCTGGGGTGGGAGGTCCTAGTCCGGCTTGGACGCTCATTCCAGGAGTAAATCCTATTGTCCTTAAGGGCCTTTCTCTTCTGTTAAGTGAAATCCCTATTATCATAGAGTCTGTTTTATTTTCTCCTTACTACACGGCCGGGAAAGACCAGCTTGCCTCCCAGTTAATAACTGGACTCGCCCTTCAGCAGCAGCGCTCCCAGTCAGGAAGAGGGTTCAACCAACAGAGGAAAAGGAACGCCCAGATGGAGGAAAGAAATCTGGGGAATGTGTCCCAAAAGTGAGGGGAAAAGATTTTAGTGGAGGGGCTGGCGGTGAGGCAGTAGATACCATGACTACTGAAGCGTGTTCTCCGTGAGGTGGGGCCGGAATCCAGTCCTGGGAAGGTGGAGATCGGGACACACAACTTCAACACGTGTAGACGTGGGCATGCAGGGAAGGCAGTGGCCAGGGAAGGGATTCGGGTCTAAGGATGAGTTGTTAAGGATACAAGCAGCTCGAGTTCATGTACAGGAGTCAGGTTAGGGAAGAGACTGTGTTCTTCCGGGAAAGAGAGCAGACTGTGGATTCCTGAGGATGTGGGAGAGACCAGGATCCGAGGCCAGGGGAAGGTCCTGGGAGCTCGTGTAGGTGGAGGCAGAGCCGTGCAGGTGGGGACGTCTGGGGAAGGAGCAGAAAGCTCATTCCGGATCTTCTGTTTCTGCTGTGGGTCATTGGGCGCGATCCTGTCTTCAGAAAGGAGGGGTGTGTTACATGTAAAAGTATAATATTTTCAGCTCATAACTAAATGTCACAGTAACATTTCCACTGTTGGAATGGATATTTCCTCCTTATGGTTCATGTAAACTAGGAAAATTGTACCATTGGCCCTGAAGTCAACTTTTGTTCTCTCCCCAATGTCCAACCAGTGTACAAGAGCGTACATTAAGTCAGTCTAGCTGATAGAGGTCTTTGTTTTCTTATATTCCTCCTTGTTTCCATTCCATTGACTCTTATCTGTTTTCAGTCCCTTCTTCATCCATGACTGGCTTATTCCCTCGATAAACGTTCATGGAGCATCTGCTCCGCCATGTGTCCTGTTAGATTTCACATCCTCGAGAGGCACAGAGCAGACAGTCCATCATGTTCTGCTGCTTAAACCTTACAGGGGATCTCAGGAACTGTTTGTTGGCCTGAGAGCATAGCAGGGGCATACCAGCGTGGCCACCCAGGGACACGGAGGGAAGAAGGCTTCATGGGTAACAGGAGTGTCACGGTGGCAGGTTCCACATCGGCGTCAAGGGAGGTGGAGTGAAGATGACATTGACTAGGTCATTAGAAAACCCCTGCTAATGAGGAGAGAGGACTTCCCGTGGTGCAATGGGGTCAGAAGACCAACTTCAAGAAGTTAAGAAAGGGGGCAAATGACAGGGAGATATGATGATGCCTAATCTATCACTCAATCATCAATCAAATTCTAAAACCGGTCTTATACGGGATGAGTAAGCATGGAATTCTCTGAATAGTTCATGGAATTCTAACTAAAACATCTGAAAGGTTTACCACATGATTACTTTTAATTTTAATATAAATAGCGTGCTTAATAACGTATTAACATTACTGATTATGTAGAACTCCATCTCCCTCATAATTTATAGGTTTAACATTAATGAAGTTAGCATCTCAAATATTGAACTCTCTCAATTTCCATTGCGCCTGTTCCTAAGAATTTAACATCAATTTTATTATAGTTCTCTATCTTGCCTTTCAAGGTTTAGCATTTCAAATAGCACCCCACCTAGATCATTTTATTTGTTTTGGAATCAAAGTGAAATTAAAAGCCAGATGAAGTGTCTGGCTGAATTATTTGAGGTAGAACTATGGGAACTTGCTCTAAATTTTAGGGAAACGGGCCCATAGCATTTCAGTGAGGCACTTAAGATTGATACAGTGCAATTAGTTGGGAAATGTCACTGCAGACAGGAGACAAATGAGCAACATAATGCTTGGCTTTTCAATGTATCTGCTCAGGAAATGTCTTTGACTCAATGATTCTGTCAAGCAGGTAAGTTGCCAGTAAATTTCAATGAAAAGAAAACACTAAACACTCGATCACTACGAAAAATAAAGACCCCACTAAAAGGATGAAATAGTGGCTTCCGTATATTGCCAGCGATCTCGTTTATGGAGGCCAGGGGACCATACACCCAAGAGCCCAATAGACTTGGTGTAGGAAACGCCATACCGGTAGTGAATACCACTCCTCTACTCACACTGGTTAATTCCAGGAGTATATAACTCCCAACTTCTAAAGTTATTTTTTAAGACTTTGTTATTTTAGAGTAACTGCAAGGGAGCTACAGACATTCCCCATACACCTCTTGCCCCTCCCCCCCGACACACACATACTCTGCCATTATTGACGCCCCCACCAGAATGCGACCTTCGTTACAATCAATGAACCTAGGGTGTTATCAGCTAAAGTCTACAGTCAACATCAGGGACACTCTTGTGCTGTACATTCTGTGAGTTTGGACAAATCTATAATGACATGCGCCCACCCTTACGGTGTCATACAGAGTATTGTCATTGCCCTAAAACTCTCTGTGTTCTGTCTATTCATCCTCCTCCCCACTAGGCTGGCAACCACCGATGTCGTCACCATCTCCCCAGTTCTGCCTTTCCCAGGGGGTCACAGAGTTGGAATCACAGGGTGTAGCGTCCTCACACTGGCCTCTGTCCTTGGTCCCACACATTACTCAGGGCTCTGACACTTCTGGGTCCATTCCTGGCCTTGTTTCTAAAACACCAAACTCACTTTACTCAGCAGTTAATTCCAGTGGCCATGATTCCTGAAATGAAGAAATGTGGGCATTTTCTATTAAAGACATCTAGATATCAGAAGACCCAAACAACTAAAAAAATGGGCCCCAAAAGTCACAACTATTATCTTTCTCTATTTAATAGATTCAGAGAAACCTTCAATAGGTTGTTAATGTTGATAGGTTGGTATTGCAAAGCGTAATTATATTATAAACCAAATATGTTTTCGAACACACACTTTATGCTTAAACCTATTGTCAACATGGTCATTATCATCATCCTCATTATCATCATCGTCACCACCCCCACCTGTGAAGCTACACCCAGTGGGTGCACATGACCTGGTCATTATCATCATCCTCATTATCATCATCGTCACCCCCCCACCTGTGAAGCTACACCCAGTGTGTGCACATGACCTGTTTTCTTTTGTTTTCTGTTTGTTTTTCATTACATAAATATGCATTTCCTCCCCAAAAGGTTTATTTTTTGGAGGGGCAGCATTGATTGGCAGGGCACCTCAGAGTTCTGAACAAACACAGAGATCTAGAACAAGGAACAGAAGCCGGGGGGTGGGGGGAGGTTTATTTTTTGGAGGGGCAGCATTGATTGGCAGGGCGCCTCAGAGTTCTGAACAAAGACAGAGATCTAGAACAAGGCACAGAAGCTGGGCGAGGGGGGGGGGGCGGTAATTTTTTTATGTTTTAAAATAGCAGTAAGCAGTTCTCTGATACCTTCATTTGATATACTAATAACAGGTCTTCAACAGCATTCTATAGATGCTCACATTGTTACTAACCATGACAATTTAACATTTTTTGATAAACACTAAATAGTCATACTTGCCTTATGAGGCAATTTTGAGTTTTCACCGTTTTATTCTTTAGAGAATTAAGTCAAAGAATGAGAGAAATGTTTAGCATCCTCTCGTGGATGGATAGATGGACGGATGAATGGTTGACTGTCAGGCATGAGATGAAGCAAACAGCCGATGCTGAAGTTCTTCGTTGGAAGGGAGATGACTCCCAAGTTCTGTTTAGGCTCCTGCCTCTACTCTCAGCCATTCCCTGTTGCCTGTGCCTTTAAACCAGGAGCCCTCGTGTGGGTCTCCGAGCCTCAGCTGGGGTGGCTAAGATGCAGAGGGAGGTGTACACAGCTCAGGGAATCTAAAGTCGCATTCCTTAATCTCCTACTTTTTCTTTTTAATCAAATTACTAAGATAAAATTTATCAAGAAGGGTGACCTAAATGTCTTAAAAGCATTGATTCCACTATCCGTAACTCAGAGTTGTACAATGCCACATGAATCCCTCTTACACGTGACTTCCTCCCAGCTCTCAGGAATATGGTTAAGAACATGTAGTAAGTGCTGGAGGGGACCTACGAATCCATCTAATGACCCTTCTCCCCGATGGATAGGCTGTCTGGCTTGGCATGTGAAGTTAAGACTTTAGCCAAAGATCCATTCCCCTTTTTCTTGAGCTGAAATTCATAGCTCTCCATTCATGGTGCAAGAATGACTCCATGCAAGACCCCTCACCCCCAGCCCCGCCGTCTCACAACCACATACAAGCTTTGATTTGTGTGAAATAGAATGACACCATCACATTCTGGAACTACTGTGTGAAGTTGGCATCACCTTCTGGAACATTTCAAGTACTAAAACGTCCCAGGCACATGCTTGTATGATAAGAATCCCCAACTTGTCCATACAGGGCCCTTGTTTGCCTTACGAATATTACAGAGATTTCTAGTCGTCTGAAAGCTTAGAATAATTTGTCCACAATGTCACATTGGAATTGCCAGGCTGCCTATGTCTCCTTGCGACCAACATGATCACCCAGCTCTGATTGTTGTAACAAACATGCCTGTCAGTAAAGGGCCTGAAAGAATCAGGGATATTGATATCATCTTAATTGGGATAAACCTCTTCTGATAATCTGACACTCTACTTGATGAATCATTATTTTGTTTTCACAGGAACAGTTACGCATCATTCAGAAAAATAATTGAAATTCATGGATTGCTTCCATGTGAGATCCTAGTTTGCTGCTTAGTGAATTGATTTTGAAAGTAAAATAGTGTCAAACATGGGACTTCTCTCCCTACACCTTCCAGGTCCAAATATTTATAAAACCTGTTTTTCCTGTAAAACACTGTGTATTACTCTTTTTACAACCTTTTCAACTGCTTTTTAAAATTGTTTTTTCTTCACTGGGTGGTGTGGTTCGATGGTTGGATGTCGACCTATGAACCAGGAGGTCATGGTTTGATTCCCAGTCAGGGCACACATTGTACTGGGGCCCCGAGTGTGGGAGGCCGTGGGAGGAAGCTGACAGGTACTTGGAGTGAGAGTTTGTGGGCAGAGCCACCCCCAACCACGTACCCTAACTCGGCCACCCTGTGGCTCCCGGGTTCATTCACCCCGTAGTTCCGTGAAGGCACCCCGGGTCCGCGTGGCTGCATGAATCCTATGGAACACATCTCCCTGACTAGAATGCGTGGCACAGACGGGAAACTCACGCTCACTGAATCCTAGCGGGTTCGATGTGTAGGGAAGGAGGACATAAGCTCGGTGTGAGTGTTCTCTTGGTCTTGCACGTTCTCATCTCTGGAAATTGGCAGGAGTAATGGATTTTAAGACTTTGCACGCTTGCTCACCTGGAACTTTGCGTTGGATGGGAACACGTCTTGTGCTGGGGCTGAGTTGTGAGCGCCCAGACAGTTGAGCCTCATTTCCGTGCCCAGTCCCGTCCAGGGTCCAGGGTGCCCCATGGAATCGGTGTATAACTCCGTGCCACTTGGCTTTGATCTGATTTAAATTTCCCTTCTGAAATGCTTCATTCCAGGCGTCAAACAACACCTCAGGGCTGCTTCAGCACCAGGAGCCGATGCCTTTAAGCCTTCTGACGTTTGGGAAGCTGAGATCTGATCTAAATTCTGCAGTGTTGGCAAAACCCCTCCCACCCCCTGCAAGTCACAGAGTGTCCAATAAACAGAGTCAATTATTGGGGAAATGGTTTCGAGATAAAGCACTAGGCCCGGCTGATTGAACCGTTTTCTCTTAGATTGATCTGTCCATGGGAATGTCACCGGGATAGTCAGTGGGCGTCAGGTGACAAGCTGTGAGCTCCCTCCGTGCCAGGGTGCCTCTGTCTGTTGTCCACAGGAAGGGCTGGGAGTAGGAAGGAGGACTTCCTGTCGCCTGCAGTGGCTGCAGACACGGCTGTTACAGCATCAGATCGAGTGAGTTGAGGTGCGCTTTACTGTGCATGGGCTTGTAATAGGAATTTGTGGATGCTCATGACCAAGGTAATTCGATATTAAAACCTGACATAGCCCTGGCCAGTTTGGCTCAGTGGATAGAGTGTCGGCCTGCAGTCCCGGGTTCCATTCCCGGTCAGGGCACATGCCCTGGTTGTGCTCAATCCCCAGTAGGGGGCGTGTAGAGGGCAGCTGAACAATGACTCTCCTTCATTATTGATGTTTCTATCTCTCCCTCCTTCTCCCTTCCTCTCTAAAATCAATATATATAT
>NW_005370495.1:912682-914913 GCF_000412655.1 Myotis brandtii | reverse complement strand
GGCCCTGGCTGGCATGGCTCAGTGGTTAGAACATGGGTCTTCGCATGGAAAGGTATCAGGTTCAAGTCCCAGTCAAGGGCACGTACCTGGGTTGTAGGTTTGATCCCTGCCCCCTGTTGAGGTATGTGCAGGAGGCAACCAGTCTTTGTGTCTCTCTCACATGGATGTTTCTCTCTCTCTGTTTCTCCCCCTCCCTGACACTCTATAAAATAAATAAATAAATAAATAAGTAAATAAATTAAGGGGAAAATACCCTCAGGAGAGGATTACAAAAAAAAAGTAAGAAAACCTGACTTCATGGCCCTGGCTGGCGTGTCTCAGTGGTTAGAACGCCATCCCTTGCTCGGGAGGGTCTTAGGTTCAATTCCTGGTCAAGGACATGTACTTGGGTTGTAGGTTCCATCTCTAGCTCCAATCGGGGCGTGTTTAGGAGTCAATGAGTCTATGTGTCTCCTCACATCGATGCTTCTCTCCTCTCGCCCTCCCTCCCTTCCACCCACTCTCTCTAAAAATCAATGGAAAAATCAGGTGAGGATTAATAAAAACAAACAGAAACGCTGGCGCTGATACTGACTCAGGGTGCAGCTCTGAGCCGCGGAAGCTGCGAGCGCCTTGTCCACTGGGTCAGCGGCGTCGGCCCTGTGCTGGGGACGGGGGTCAGGAGGGACCGGGCGGCCCCGTGCTTGTTGGTGACCCCAGAACAGTCTCCCGGAGCCACTGTGCCCCGGGGGCTCGCCTGCGGGATGGGCACTGGCTGCCTCCTCCTCGGGGTGTTTCTGAGGGAGAATGGAGGCAGTTCTGAGGGGATGGCCCTGGTGGCTGGCACGGGAGAGGCGAGCACGGCCACTCCCAGCTCCGGGCTATCATTTTCTTATCCAGACGGTACCACTTCATATCAGATGAGCCTCCTGATTTATTAGCAGGCAGTAAGGCAAAAGGATTTCAAATGGTACCAAGGATGCTTTTCAAACCGTGGACGGGGGAGGTGTGACCACCAGATGCATCTTTGCATTTGGAGAAGGAGCTTGGAGTTCACTTTTTTGGTAAAAAAAAAAAAATAAGATTTTTTAGTATTACGATATGCAGAGTTTTAGAAAATATAAACCTTCAACATATTCAAGAACATCCTGAGCAACTATTTCCTGTTCCCCACACATGACCACTCCACACTCCTGGTCACCGTCCTTGCGTCTGAATGAGCATGAGGGCAGCTCAGGGTAACATTCCAGGAATTTCGCTATCACCTATGTTCTGCACACACGCGGGTTCACCTTGTGCTCATTTCCTTGTATCTCCCTCTCATCATGACATTGTAGAGTCTAGAATATTAACCCTATCATCATCTGTATTTTATTGAAGCACCGACTTATTCACCAACACAGTTGCTTTGGGATAGCTGAGCATAATTCACTGCTAGGTTGCATGGCTTGTTTAGTTAAGTAAATTTACGTCGAGTATGGAATAAAGTCAGTGAACAATATAAGAAGATTATTTTAAGACTTAGAAAGTCCTGAAAGAATGACAGTTTAAACAGCGCCGCCCTGTGTCCTCACTGGTATGCATCCATGGCAGGCCCTCTGGGGGCCGTTAGGGTGCATGGCTACGCGGCTGCTGTAAATGGTGAGCACGCTGGAAACCAACAGGCAACCCGAGGCTCGGGCCTTTCAGAGCTCAAGACAGGCGGCGCCCTGGCTTTTCCTCTCCTGGTAGCAAGTTCGTGGTCACTTCTGCTCAAATATGTCACCAAAAAAATGGAGGGAAATATTTTATTTCTCTGAAAACCAGACTGAGGGAGTCTTTAGCATTTGGAGGAGAATAGGGATGGTCATGTGTGATAAAAGCCTTGACCATGCTTTGCTGGTGTCTGCAGTTACATGGTCCCCAAAACAGTGCCACGAACCAGAGGGCTCGGAGCCCAGTTGTGCCCTGAGAATCAGCATCTTGGATGCTCCTCCTGAGGGTGGGTCTTCTGACCACCCTCCCTCCGATGCCCCAGCAGCACCGCTCTCAGCCACGGAGCCACCACAAATCACAGGCGTCTACTCAGTCAGGATGTGCTCAGGGTATGAAACAAGGCAGCCAAACCCCATCACAGATAGTTACATCCCTATCTACCTATCTACCCATCTACCCATCCACCCATCCACCTACCTACCCATCTACCTATCTACCACCTACCCATCCACCTATCTACCTATCATCCCATCTACCCATCTACCTATCTACCCATC
>NW_005370495.1:907013-912293 GCF_000412655.1 Myotis brandtii | reverse complement strand
ATCTATCATCTATCTACCCATCTACCCATATACCTATCTATCTGTCTACCTATCTACCTACCTACCCATATATCATCTACCTTTCTATCTACCTATCTACCCATCTATCTATCTATATACCTACTTACCTAACTACCCGTCTATCATCTATCTTCCTATCTACCTGTCTACATCCACCTACCTATCTACCCATCTACCTATCTACCTATCTACCCATCTACCCATCTACTTATCTACCCATCTACCCATCCACCTATCTACCTATCTACCCATCTATCCATCTACCATCTATCTACCCACCTACCCATCCACCTATCTATCATCTATCTATCTATATGCCCATCTATTTATCTATCTACCTATCTACCCATCTACCCATCTACCTATCTACCTAAATACCCATCCACCTATCTACCTATCTACCCATCTATCCATCTACCATCTATCTACCCACCTACCCATCCACCTATCTATCATCTATCTATCTATATGCCCATCTATTTATCTATCTACCTATCTACCCATCTACCCATCCACCCATCCACCTATCTACCCATCCACCTATCTATCTATTATCTATCTATCTACCTACCTATCTACCTACCTATCTACCTATCTACCCACCTACCCATCTACCCATCCACCTATCTATCTATCTATCTATCTATCATCTATCAATCTATCATCTATCATCTATCTATCTACCCATCTACCCATATACCTATCTATCTGTCTACCTATCTACCTACCTACCCATATATCATCTACCTTTCTATCTACCTATCTACCCATCTATCTATCTATATACCTACTTACCTAACTACCCGTCTATCATCTATCTTCCTATCTACCTGTCTACCTATCTACCCATCTATCTATCATCTATCTACCTACCTTCCTATCTTCCTATCTACCTATCTAGCCATCTACCCATCTACCCATCTATCTATCATTTATCTACCTACCTATCTTCCTATCTTCCTATCTACCTATCTACCTATCTACATACTGGATTCTCACAGATGCTGAGGAGAGGAAGGTGCGTGGCTGGGGACTAGCAGCCCCAGGCCTGGAGCTGCAGGAGGAAGGGGAGGCAGGAGAGGGGGTGGGACACGTGGCTGTGCTCTGTCCTGCACCTGTCACCTCGGGAAGGGGGCTGGGGGAGGCGGGCATGCCTGGCAGGGTCTGTACAGAAGGTGCAGGTGGGGTGGTGGCCAGGTCCCAGGAGGACTCCGGGTCAGGTGAGGCACCTTGAAGTGAGTGGACATGGAAAGCTGTCGGGTTGGCGTTGTTGGTTTTCTTTCTTTCTTTCTTTCACCCTTCCGTCACAGAATGTTCTCGGAGCTGGTGTTGGCATATGCTGCCTAATTAGAGAGAGGCAATAACATACAGACATCCGTTCAGATGTTTACTTGCTGAAAGTTAAGGTATGATGCGGTAGACATGTCGGAGTCAGAAACAGAGTAAGATTTATCAGCCTCTAAGGGGAGACTGGCCACTTCCCTGCTCCTGTGAAATTAGATGATGTGCATGTGTGTAGTATGTGTGTCTATGTGTGTATCTATCACCCATCTGTCTCTTATCTATCATCTTTATACCTATCTACTTATGTGCCTACCTATCTTCCTATCTACCTATTTATCTACCTTCCTATCGACCTATCTTCCTATCTACCTATCCATCTGTCCATCTATCTACCTATCAGACGAACTACCTATCTACCTATATTCCTATCTGCCTTTCCATCTATCTGT
The DNA here is from genome assembly GCF_000412655.1 of Myotis brandtii. Classification (NCBI taxonomy): domain Eukaryota; kingdom Metazoa; phylum Chordata; class Mammalia; order Chiroptera; family Vespertilionidae; genus Myotis; species Myotis brandtii. Next base: position 910,539 of record NW_005370495.1, on the reverse strand, counting down.
CTACCATCACCTACCTATGATCAAGTGGTGACAGCTTCCTTGGAGGAGAAAGAGGGAGAGGAGGTTGGGGAGCACAGGATATCGATACTACAGTTTCAGTGAGTCTCAAACCATGTCCCAAAGGAGAAATGGAACACCTTTGGGAATATCTGGAACTCCCAGCAGAGGGTGTGGCGATTTCAAAGGCCCAGGTGTGTTCCGACCACAGTGAGAACCCGCTGTGCCCGGAGCTGGGTGCTGAGCAGCAGGTGGCAGGGACGGGCCCCCAGGACAGGCGTGGGGTGTGAGGTCCCTGCAGAAACCTTCAGAGTTGAGCTCCACTCTCGGGGAGGTGGGAATTCACTGTGGAGCTTTGTGCAGAGATGTCTTCTAACTTATGATTTCAACAAACCCTCCTGGTGCTGTGCTGGGAATACTATGTTAGCAGCGAGGAGGCAATGATAGCAGCGAGGAGGCTGGGGAGCATTGCAGAGGAGGCCCTGAGGTGCTGGGAAATGGTCAGGTGTGGTCTGTGTTGCAGGCGGAACCCATAGGATGTGCTGATTGATAGAGTGTGTGGAGTGTGAGGAGGAGGAAGGCAGAGGAGGAGAATGGGACGGGGCGCACCAGTATGGAGACCTGGCATTCAGGAGATGGGCTGGTTCTAGCGCTGCTGGACGCTGAAGGCAGTGCTGGGGAGGACTCGGGTCTGTGGGCTGGAGTTCTGGGCAGAGGGCCAGGCTGGCCACACAGGTGGGCATCGTCAGGGGACAGGTGCCATGTAATGCACGGGCCCGGATGATCTCTCTGAGGGGGTGCGGAGAGGGGGAGAGGTCCACGGAGCCCGGGCTGGTAACTGCCCTGCTCCTGGCAGAACCACCAGCCACATGGTGGCGTTAACGTGCAGGACGTTCTGTGGACTTTCTGGAGAGAAAGACAAGGAAAGAAAGCCAGTGAACGCACAATCATAGTCATTGAACGCTATGCTTCACTGTTTAGGAAACAGAACCTGTTTCACCAAGACTGTGCTGGCCCCTCCCAGCCCGTAAGACTCCTCAGAACCACACTGTGACCAGCACCTTTCCATCTATCTGTCTACCATCACCTACCTATGATCAAGTGGTGACAGCTTCCTTGGAGGAGAAAGAAGGAGAGGAGGTTGGCGAGCACAGGATATCGATACTACAGTTTCAGTGAGTCTCAAACCATGTCCCAAAGGAGAAATGGAGCACCTTTGGGAATGCCTGGAACTCCCAGCAGAGGGTGTGGCGATTTCAAAGGCCCAGGTGTGTTCCGACCACAGTGAGAACCCGCTGTGCCCGGAGCTGGGTGCTGAGCAGCAGGTGGCAGGGACGGGCCCCCAGGACCGGCGTGGGGTGTCAGGTCCCTGCAGAAACCTTCAGAGTTGAGCTCCACTTTCGGGGAGGTGGGAATTCACTGTGGAGCTTTGTGCAGAGATGTCTTCTAACTTATGATTTCAACAAACCCTCCTGGTGCTGTGCTGGGAATACTATGTTAGCAGCGAGGAGGCAATGATAGCAGCGAGGAGGCTGGGGAGCATTGCAGAGGAGGCCCTGAGGTGCTGGGAAATGGTCAGGTGTGGTCTGTGTTGCAGGCGGAACCCATAGGATGTGCTGATTGATAGAGTGTGTGGAGTGTGAGGAGGAGGAAGGCAGAGGAGGAGAATGGGATGGGGCGCACCAGTATGGAGACCTGGCATTCAGGAGATGGGCTGGTTCTAGCGCTGCTGGACGCTGAAGGCAGTGCTGGGGAGGACTCGGGTCTGTGGGCTGGAGTTCTGGGCAGAGGGCCAGGCTGGCCACACAGGTGGGCATCGTCAGGGGACAGGTGCCATGTAATGCACGGGCCCGGATGATCTCTCTGAGGGGGTGCGGAGAGGGGGAGAGGTCCACGGAGCCCGGGCTGGTAACTGCCCTGCTCCTGGCAGAACCACCAGCCACATGGTGGCGTTAACGTGCAGGACGTTCTGTGGACTTTCTGGAGAGAAAGACAAGGAAAGAAAGCCAGTGAACGCACAATCATAGTCATTGAACGCTATGCTTCACTGTTTAGGAAACAGAACCTGTTTCACCAAGACTGTGCTGGCCCCTCCCAGCCCGTAAGACTCCTCAGAACCACACTGTGACCAGCACCCGGGTCAGGAAGCACGTGAAGGTGCCTTCGTGCCCAGGCCAGTGTGGCTCAGTTGGTTGGGCATCAGAAGGTTGAGTGTTAGATTTCCAGTAGGGGGCGTGCAAGAGGCAGCCAATCGATGTTTCTCTTTCATGTATGTTTTTCTCTTTCTCTCTCCCTCTCCCTCTTTCTCTAAAATCTTTTTTTTTATTTTAATAAAGACGCCTTCTTGTCAAAGTTCTTGCTTTTCTTCTACGGATCCTATTGGGCACATTACTCATGACCTCAACCAAGGTCCTTTTCATGACGCCCATGGGTGTGACGCTTGCTCTTCTGTCCCAGAGGGTGGTGGCTCCGGTAGTGCGCACAGAGGCAGGTGCCGGCCCGCCTGTGCTCTGAGCTCTGTCTGCTGGGAGGCAGGCGCCCTCAGGACACAGCTCCCGCCTGGATTCCTCTGATCTTATGGTTTTCCCTTTGCTGAAAGGCTTCAGTGTTTCATGTAAATTTTGAACATCTGTTGCAATGTTTTTTTTTTTAATATATATATACTAGAGGCCCGGTGCACAAAAATTTGTGCACTCGGGGGGCGGGGGGGGGGGGGGCCCCCAGCGGGGGGGGGGGGGGGGTGACCCAGGTGCCCGGGGGATAAACACCCACCAAGCCCCCAGACTCCACTCCAACGGGGGGTGTTTATACCAACGGAAAAAGATAACAATAAAGACACGCCATGGGACCCCGTGTTTCCCCCATTTCCCTGCTCGCGGGAGCCGACGAGGGTGGGCGAGCGTGGGCGTTGGGAACACAGATCCGGCTCCACAGCCAGTGACTGAGATTCCGAAGGACCAAGCGGGCCTGGGGCTCTGTGTGTGTAACTAACGTCCCGGTGAACCTTAGGACGGGGGCCCGGCCGGCGTGGCTCAGGGGCTGAGCGCCCACCTAGGAACCAGGAGGTCACGGTCCGATGCCCGGTCAGGGCACAGGCCCGGGTTGCGGGCTCGATCCCCAGTGGGGGGCGTGCAGGAGGCAGCTGATCCATGATTCTCTCTCATCATGGATGTTTCCCTCTCTCTCTCCCGCTCCCCTCCGCTCTGACGTCAATAAAAAAAGACCCCAGGCCCTTGAGGCCCCACTCCTCCCCCTTCAGCGACAAGGGCTCCACCAGGGAAGGCCGGCCTCTGAATGCCTCCGGCTTTCCCGGGGTGAGCAGGCCGCGCTGACCCCAAAGCTCCATCCAGCCTTTGTCCCTAACGTCCTCCCGGCGACCTGCAGCGCGCGGAGGGTTTAAGGAAAGGGCTGCCCATCCCTGGATGGTGGTCCCCCGGGAGGGAGAGGGAGTCTCCATGGATGGGGGCGGGGACCCAGGGCTGCTATGCTCAGGAGTGGACAGGGGGGTCCCCCAGGGGGTCCCCCAGGC
>NW_005370495.1:901221-906518 GCF_000412655.1 Myotis brandtii | reverse complement strand
TTTATAGGTTGATGCTCAACCACTGAGCCACACCAGCTGGGCTCTTGCAATTTTCTATGTAAACCTCCCCGAATCCCTGTTTGGACTTGTGTTGTGTGTGAATGAAGGAACACTGGTTTACAAATGGGCCCTGAATCACCCGTCTCGCCCTGACTAGAATCGTAGGTACAAACCACTCAGCAAAACATCAGCCCAATCAGCAAGACGTTATTCTCTTTAACCTCAGGCCGGGGCAAACTGATTTCCTTCAATAATCTCCAGCGACATGTTCCCTAGTTCAAAATGGAGAGTGAGGATTTGAGAGATTCGGAGCTGAAGGTTGACTAGGCGAGAGCAGAGGAAAAGGCACTCTGGCACTAACGAGGGGCAGGAAGGGTTCACACAGCTTCACGGCTGCAGCAGCATCTATGTATTTATCCCAACCCTGCCTCGTCCTGTGAGCAGCTGGACAAGAGGCTCCGCGGCCTGTGCAGCTCCGGTAGCGGACAGCAGGCAGCAGCGGACAGCAGGCAGCGGCCCCTTCTCTCACAAGGTCAGGTTTTGCATCCCGGGGAGGGGACAGACATCCAAACGGCTGGCCCTGTGATAAAACCTGGGGCATGCTGCTGACACCAGAGGCTGCGCGGATGCCAGAGGTGGATGCTGACGGAGGGAATCTGAGAATTCTTGCGGGAGGTGGCCTTCCACCTCCTGTTGGCGGACAAGACACAGAGGGGAGTAAGGTTGGGGGGTCAGGCGAGGCCAGGAGATGGAAGGTCTCAGGTGACATCCGAAGGCGGTAAATTTATTCTGTGTCTCAGCGGAGACGAAGGGTGAGTATTTTTGGACACAAGGAGGCATGCGTCCATCTGGACTTTGGAAAAGAGCCAGAGCGTGAGAGTTCCAGAGAGTGCAGCGGAGACCCGCCTGCAGAGTGAAAACACTCAGAAATCACCGGTTCGGGGTCAGTCCAGGCGCAGGCTCCTGTGAGCCCTGCCACCACTTCCCGAACCTCACAGGTCCCCAGCCCTTAGCATCAAATTAAAATACAAAATGAGCCCGGCCGGCGTGCCCAAGTGGTTGAGCGTCGACCTATGAACCAGGAGGTCATGGTTTGATTCCCCATCAGGGCCTATGACTGGGTTGCGAGCTCGATCCCCAGTGTGGGGTGTGCAGGAGGAAGCCGATCGATGATTCTCTCTTATTGCTGATGCTTCTCTCTCTCCCTCCTCCCTTCCTCTCTGAAATCAATAAAAATATATTTTTAAAAATACAAATTGGCCCGTGGGAACCATTGAATGATTAAGTTATGACAAAACATATGACAGGGCTGGCACTTGGGTAGGACTCACTCTGGGTTAGCATCCATTTCCCATTTTCTTCATCATCATCATATCATCATCTGTTTAGAGAGTGAAAGATGAATTAAGGTGCTACTGCTCTCATTCAGCAAACAAATAATGAGACCGAGATCTAGCAAAACTGCCCCGAGTATTAACCGTGGATGTAATCTGTCTTCACTAAAATTATGTAAGGCGCGTCCCGTAGATGCCCCGTTTCACACGGAGGGTCAGACTGATGGCGCTTGGAGACGAGCTGCGAGGGGCCTCCCGCCCACACCTGTGTCCAGGGCCAGGTGCCGTGACGGGTGACGGGGACCTGGGTCTGCAGCAGCTGCGGTGTTCCAGATGTGCCTCGGGTTCTGATGGTCGTGTCACAGCTGCATCTGGGCCCCCTGGGAAGCATCAGAATCAGAAAGGCCCCCCCCCCCCCGATCCAGGGGCAGACAGCAGGTGTGGCGTCTGTGATGAGCTGGTCTCGGACGGTGCAAGTCATTGCATCATTGCACCAAGTGATGGAAGACGTTTGTTACGACAAAAGCTGACTCATTTCCAGACCTTGAATGGGGCTGGGCTGAGCTGAGCCCACCTGGGGACTAAGGGAGAAGGTGGAGTTCACCGTGTCTGAGAGAATGTGTTTCTGAAGTAACGGCACAGAGAAAGCAGCCGGCCGGGCGAACGAAGCCCAGTGTCCCTCTGCACTGTTTTTAAAGTCCGTCTCAGAGCATCGAATGCATGTGTGTTTATTATAGAAATCTGTTTGCATCGTCTTCTTTAATAATCAAAAAGCAGATGGGTGCTCAGCCATGCCTGGTGGGGACTCGTGTTTCTGAAGTAACGGCACAGAGAAAGCAGCCGGCAGGGCGAACGAAGCCCAGTGTCCCTCTGCACTGTTTTTAAAGTCCGTCTCAGAGCATCGAATGCATGTGTGTTTATTATAGAAATCTGTTTGCATCGTCTTCTTTAATAATCAAAAAGCAGATGGGTGCTCAGACATGCCTGGTGGGGACTGGGTCCCCTGTACCAGGAGGCTCAGTCCCTGTGTTCCCTGGGGACACACCTCAGGCGCTGTCCGCGCCGCTGGTGCTGAAACCAGCAGCTGGGCTGTCGCAGGCTCAGGATTAGACACACCCTGAGGACTCTTTCCCAGCCTCCGACTCTGAGACACACTGGTTGGCTGCACCCAGATTGTTCCTCCCCGAGATGACCTTGTGAGCACCTGGCCCAGGTCCCTCCCGCCTGAGAGGAGGCCCAGGGCTCTCTGGCCGGTCACGGAGAGAGAAGATGCTGGAGGCTGAGGCTGCCTTCTCGGCCTCCTTCCTCCCGGATGGAGAGGCCCGGCCTGGAGGACTTCCCTGAGCAACGCTGTCAGGGCTGCCTCTGGACTGTCTCTCCGATTGCTGGTCTGTCCGAGCCATTTCCAGGCTCCGTTCCCAGCGATTCCCTGATGTCGGGTCCTTACGCTTCAGAGGACAGGATCTGTCACGTTCCCTCCAAGGGGTCCTCTACTCGACCTTCGGGTCCAGCCCAGTTTGCTGAGTTCCGGGCATGGCTGTGACCCACGCTCAATCCCGCTGGTCCGCCTTTTGTCTGTAGGGTCCACGGTCCTGCTCCGGCCCGGTCCCTGGCATGACCCGTTCTCACTGTCCAAGGGCGTCCCGCTCACCGTTCAGGCTCCATGGATGGCAGATCCCAGCCACTTGGCGTTCACACTCACCAGTGGAAACACTGGTGGGAAATCGCATCCACAAAGAGATCGGGTGGCCTTGTCTTAACCGTCCAACCTTGTCTAGTCTCAGGGCTCGCTGATGTTCCATAGATCACACTGGGAGCAAAGCATCATGGGGCCAGGATGCTTAATTCTACCGAGATGCTCACACGAGGAAGCTCTTTGGAGGGACATCAGTGCAGCAGCTTTGAAATTCGGGAAGCATTTACACAGGCAAACTGAGTCCCAGGGCTCTGGTGGAAGCGCCTCACGACACAGTCATGGGAGCACGAACTTGTAAGTCGGTTGAGGGGGCACTGGAGTCCTGTGTCTTGGTTTTGTCTAGAACGGGCACTGAGAGGGAAGGCAGGAGTGGTTGGCCGCAGCAGGCCGTGTCTTTAGTGTCTTCACTCCCCCGCCTCTTCAGGGAGGTGACAGAGCGACTGGGGTGTTTACAGGAGGGGAGGGTTTGTCATGGGCGTCCCCAACGGCAACCACCGCTCTTCAACGGCAACCCTGTCCCATCTCGGCCGACCTGACCTGTCACGGCTCAGCTCTCCCATTGCCTGCTGGGCCTTCCGCCTGCGGAAACAAGGGCACATGTGGGTGCTGACAGGGGTCTGAATTCCCCTTTGAAGACACTTGTCCTGCGAGTCTCTAGCCCGTGGGCAGTCTGCTCGGTTAGGCTGTGGGCACTTGGTGCTTGAGGGGGCTGCTCCATGTTAGGATGGGGCCCGGTGCTTGGTGTCGGCTGGATTGCACTGTGCTTATGGGGTGGGTGTCCGAGCTGCAGAGCGGGTGTGAGTGGAGAGGGCAGGGAGCTAAGGCATGAGAGGGGGCTTCCTGGTCTCCATTGTGCAAGACATTTAAGGACAAGGAGCACCCAGGATTTATGGCAATTTCCTAAACACGGGAGAAGTCGGCCTTATTGTCAGGAAGGGTTCCAGCGCAGCTCTCCCCAGCGTGGCGAGGGTTTCTAAACACAGTTTGGAAAGTGGTCTCGGCAAGTTGACTCAGTAGCTCCCGGTCACATAAGCAAGTGCAGGAGCAGGGATGTTCCGGGCGGTGTGCTCCGCCTGACACTCCCGGCGAGACAGGGAGGCTGAGCCAGGTCTGGAGAAGGGAGGGTCACGGGCGGTGTGCACAGACCCTGAGGGGACACAGGGCTATGGGAGGGGCTGGACCGACTGGCCTGCCGTTTTGGCCCATCGAGGTCCTCTTAGCGGGCGTGCCGTGAGCCCGGTGCCCAATTCCACCGCTGCCAGAAGGAAACCCTTGCTGAACCGTTAAAGGAAACGAACTGGCCCGTATTCATGAGCTTCACTGGGCAGACTCGGGAAACGCACGCGGGAATATGGTCCCCTTCGAGCCTCCACGGGCGGCTGGGTTTCCGCTGCCCGCCCGGCGACATGGGGTTCCCGACCCAGTTTGAGGGGCTCCAGAAATGAACCGCATCTGAGGCCCCTCCCTTTCCAGCCAGTTACTGAGACGTGTCTTTCCCTCACCCGCCTCCTTTCCTTTCAGTCCAAATGCCTTTGATTCGCCCAATTTCACCAGCTCATTGTCCTTGGTGTCTATACGTTGATTATTTAAATAGTCAGTTGGTTTGGCTCAGTGGATAGAGCATTGGCCTGTAGACAGAAGGGTCCTGGGTTCAGTTCTGGTCAGGGCACATGCCCGGGTTGCGGGCTCGATCCCTGGGAGTGGGCATGCAGGAGGCAGCCGGTCCATGATTGTCTCTCATCATTGATGCTTCTGTCTCTCTCTCCCTCTCTGAAATCAATAAAATATATATTTTAAATAATAACAAATAGTCAGTGTCTCGTGCACGAACAGGCCCAGATTCCCGGTCCTGCATTTCCTCTTTTCTCTCTAAAATGGTCTGCGTCATGCCCATGCCCATGCTCATGATTCCTGTTCGTTCTCCACTGTGGCCTGTGGCAGCTCTCACTGCTAAAGCCGTTTCAGAAAACCAGGGCCCAGACTAAAGGCCGCGCAGCGAGGACTGTGGAGGCGCCAGGCCCTCTGCTCCCCACACCTCCCTTCTTCTGCCTCCTCCTCCTACCTTTGAGGTTCGTTCTGATTACATCGGGCCCTCTGATAAACAGGGCAATCTCTCCATCACAAGATCTGTCACTTGGTCACACCTTCCAGGAGGCCTTTTCCACATGAGGTGACGTCACCGCAGGTTCTGAGAGGAGGCCAGACACTTCCATGGGAGGAGGCATTTCCACGAAGGTGTTCAGTGATTCTAAAAAAAAAATATATAT
>NW_005370495.1:880486-901208 GCF_000412655.1 Myotis brandtii | reverse complement strand
ATATATATATATATATATATACACACACAGCACACGGCATACAGCATACAGCACACAGCACACAGCATACAGAACACAGCATATGGCACATGGCATACAGCATACATCACACAGCATACAGCACACAGCACACGGCACACGACACACAGCATACAGAACACAGCACACAGCATGCACACAGCACACGTCTCATGGCACATAGCACATGACACACGGCACATGGCACACAGTGCCCTTGGATCCCGGGAGGCACGGACCCCCAGTGCCCACAGGTCCGCAGCGGGAAGTAACCCCTGGCCTGGTGCTGACAGCTCGCCCGCACTGGGGAGTGGGCTGGTCTTTCGTCAGCTTCACTGGGAGGGACCTGCCTGATATTTGAGAGGCCGTCCTGTTGAAGCTACTGCTTTCCCCAGACACGCTGTTCTTCCAGGTCGCAGCTCCTGGCCCGTTCTCGTCATCTCAGACACGCCCGTCCTCACATGTGGGAGGGGCCGAGTCCTGATTGTGCAGATGGGCGCGTGCCCACCGCATGCTGTCTATCCAGCACGGAAACCGCTTATTAGAGTCTCCTCCGGCGAAACCCTGGCTGAGGGTTCAAACGGGGAAAGGCCCATTCCGTCACTTGTCTGTTCTCCCTCTCAGAGTCCATCACATTGCGGTTCTGGTGAAACAGTGAGACACGGAAGACAGTGTTCTCGCGTCTGTGTCGCTCATAAAGGAGAATCACAGTGTCAGGTGTCTGAGAGCCCTCATCCCCGGGGCACACACCTGTGCGTTGGGCGGAGATGAGATCCCCCGATGGGTCCAGGCTGCACACGCAGCCCAGAAGCGAGGGCGTAGCCGGGCAGGGGGTTTGGCGCGGGTGTGACGTGGGCCGCTTGCCCTGTTGGTTGACACGGGGTCTCTTCCTCTCTTCCAGGCTCACGGGCATGAACCTGCCCTCCCCCGTCATCAGCAGCAGGAACTGGCTGCGCCTGCACTTCACCTCCGACGGCAACCACCGGCGCAAAGGCTTCAACGCCCAGTTCCAAGGTAAGAACCTTCCTCCTAAGGAAACACGGAAAGGCAGCAAGAGATGGGCTGGGCCTTCCCCTCCCTGAGAGTGCAGGATTCTCCCGCTAAAGACGGGACAGGAGATGTCAGCTTGGGAATTCCTTCTGTCTCTTAATGAACAGTTAGCGTGAGAAGTTTCGTGGATGACAACCAGCGACTTACTTATAAAGCTTTCCTGCTGTGATGTGTGCTGTCCGTTTCTCTTGTTTTGCCGTAACTATTGCTAAGTTTTAGTCCAGTGATGGCGAACCTTTTGAGCTCGGCGTGTCAGCATTTTGAAAAGCCCTAACTTAATTCTGGTGCCGTGTCACATATAGAAATTTTTTGATATTTGCAACCATAGTAAAACAAAGATTTATAATTTTGATATTTATTTTATATATTTAAATGCCATTTAACAAAGAAAAATCAACCAAAAAAATGAGTTCGCGTGTCATAGGTTCGCCATCACTGTTTTAGTCAGTGAGTACCGATGGGTATTCATTTTAATTTCTCTATGCCCAACGGGGTAAATCTATGTCCCAGTGACCCGGTGATGTCTTACCCCTGCCCTGAGGCTGGTCTAGCACAGAATTTGCATGAAAACGCATAAGTGTGTCATCACGTGGCTCCTACCTCTAAAATATATTCGAAGGACATAAATCCAGTTACCTGATCAGTTACCTGATTCAGTGATTTGCATACAAATGAACCTCAAAAACTGTAGCAGGTTCTAGGGAGGGTTGTGACCCGGTGATGTCTTACCCCTGCCCTGAGGCTGGTCTAGCACAGAATTTGCATGAAAACGCATAAGTGTGTCATCACGTGGCTCCTACCTCTAAAATATATTCGAAGGACATAAATCCAGTTACCTGATCAGTTACCTGATTCAGTGATTTGCATACAAATGAACCTCAAAAACTGTAGCAGGTTCTAGGGAGGGAAGATCCTCAAACTGCTATAGGGAGATCCTCAAACTGCTATAGGGAGATCCTCAAACTTTCTCTCTGTATCCAGTTTCTCGTGTTCGTACCTGTACAGTGCTGTATCATTTCCTGTGTGTTTCTAACAACCCATAATCCTCATCAATGCCTCGAAAAGAATGAAGTCTGGTAAGAGGTCCATTGAAAACAATTCCACTTTCATTTGCAAATAGAGAGTATGACTGTTCAAAAGTGAGATGGTTTCCCAAGCAACGTTATCCAGTGTCCCCAAGACACGGCCTGGAGAACGTCCGTTCAGCTGAGGCCACGTTCTCTGACATGAGCCCCAAGGGCACCAGGACCCCCAAATGAGCAAACGATGGGCTACCCGCCCACCCCAGAGCCTAGTGGGTCAGAAGGCCGGACGATTGGTAAGCGGCTTCCGTGAAAGGCAGAGCACCAGCCAGTCGTGCCAGCCCCCTGGGCAGATGGCAGCCCTGCTCCATCGGGTGGATCTGAATCATGAATCGGTAAGGAGAACGCCACCCACCGCCATGCAACCAGGAAGCTAAGTCTGTGCCCTGGTTTCCCAGCCACGGCCCCATCTCCTCCAAGGGCCCGAAGGGTTGACTGGCGCCGACCTACAGGAAACTGAGGGGTCAGGGCCTCTGGCCTTGGCACAGGGATTCCGGGAAAGGCCAGCAACAGAGCAGCCAATGCGAGGAGACCAGACATGGGGGATGCGAGGGACACATGGCCGATAGAAAGTGGCCAGAGCGTAACTGTGTCTCCGGTGGTTTCCAAGGACACATGCAATGACCGTGGTGAGCGGAAACATTTGCACACAAGTCCAAGGAGATAAAACGGTGCTGATTAGGACATAATCTACACCTGGCTTCACGGCAATGGCTCCGGAAACCTCTGCAGCTGCCTTGGAAGTTGGACTCAGGACCCGGTTTTATTGTTGTTTTTCGTTAGCATGTGGGCCTCGTTTCCCAGGGGCTCTAGGCCCAAGACCAGGGCGCAGCCAACGGAACATGGAAGAGTGGCTCCGTACTGCCCCCTGGTGTGAAGAACCCAAATGTTAGCAACGAGATAAACTGACCAGCACAGCAGCTCAGAGGCGTGGGGACATGGAACAGACTGAGGAGTCTCCGACAGAAGTGGGGGGGGGGGAGGCGAGAAGAAATTAACCAGGGAATCGACATGCATATTCACCTGCCCATGGACACAGACAATAGGGTGGTGAGGGCCTGGGGCGGGGTGAGAACCAGGTGTGAGGGGCAATGGCGGGGAGGGAGGCATCGGTGGTACTTCAACAATAAATATTAAAAAAAAAGAAGAAGAAGGAAACATGCACCAGAAGAGCCTCAGGGCCTCCCTGGAGGGTGGAGATTCAGGCAGGAAGGCTGGGCATTGGCCGTCCTGACTCCGAGGGCAGAAGGACCCCGATGAATGGAAGCTTCCGGCGGGTCCCTGCTGAGCCCAGCACAGGCCAGGGGCAGGGGAGGCGGGAGACAGAGCAGTAACTCCTCTGAAGTTCAACTCCAAGACCACGTGGTGCGGGGCTGACAGGCCCCTGCAGCTGCTGTCCTCCAGTGGCCACCTGTGGCCTGGGTTTATCCCGGGAGGCCCAGGGGGAGGCCTTCTCCCCATAAGGAAAGAACATCGCTCGTCTCTCTCCCACCGGATGCACCCCAGGGAGCCCCGCTGGCTCTGTGCCTGTATCTCAGGGAAACAAAGCAGGAACAAGCATCCTTGTGGGCACCTGCACCGTCGCGAACAGGAAAGGCCCAGCGAGGAGCAGCTGGGACGGCACGAGGACGCAGTGATCACAGCGGTGAGCACGCACCCGCCTTCCCCAAACGCCCCGGTCCATGCCCATGCTCAGCCCTGGAATCCGAATCCGGGGTGATGTGGGAGGGAGGGAACCTTCTGCAGAAAACACGCATTTCTCTGCTCACGGTGCGTTTGCAACGTCGGGGTCCCACTTCGCATCCATGGTCACTCTCGAGGCTATAACCATTCCATCGGGGTTCCTTGGAGAAAACACGATCTCGAATGGGCTGGATTTCTCCGAAACCCACCGTGGTCCCCGCGCTGCGCATGCAGCCGAGGGCGGTATCTCTGCACCAGAAGTCGCTCTCGGTCCAAGACCCCAGTGGCTGCGGAGAACGTTATCATTTCAAAAGCAAGGAATGTGGTCTTTGCAACTGGGTGCTCTTCTCGGTCAAACAAACAGCCACCACCATACAAATGTCCTTCTTCCCTTCCCTGATGTTTTCAGCTTTTATCTCTACATTCTTTATTCACCGAATCTTACGCTTTCTTCTTTGGCTTTTATCTCTCCCGTCACCCAATCAAGTTACGGCAAAAGCACCGGTAAGGTTGATTGACAGGTGCTGCTCCTCAAATAGATCCCCTTTCTAAGTACATTGGGAGCAAGCGAGGCGGCAGGTGCAGGGGCCCTGGACGTATCTGCAGTATCTGTGCATGTGCTGAGCGCGTGGGCTGAGCGATTCATGTAGGACGCATTATTTTTTTTTAAATCAGCGGAAAATTGAGCCCATTCTTTCTATGTTGCCTCCATCATTAATTATCATTAAATAATCACCTTGTTAGCACCATCTGTCATCTCGACGTGCTGGGCTGGACGACTACAAGATGGATTTCTGAAGGTGAATTAATCCTGGACGGCAGACGCCTCTTCCCTGTGAAGGAGCCTTCTATGCTCTGAGCTCTGGTTTTACATACGTTTCCCGGGTGTTTATAAAAACACAGTTTTCACAGATTGCCAGGCCATTGATTCCTGTGGCCGATAAATCACTTCGGCAGTGTGTGTCGTAAATCCCCATTTTACAGAGGACACGCTGTCTCATAAATCAGGGAAGAGCCTGGCCACGGACTTACATCTCCCGTCGACGCAAATAATTAGCGCTCCTTCCAGGCGATGGTTCTAACGACCATTGATTTCCCCGTCCACTCAGCACGATGGCCTTTCTAGACGATGAAGAGTCCGGGCTGTTAAAATGTGTTTTGGAAAATCAGCAGCTTCGTCTTTTCAGGTAAATTCCAGTTGGGATATAACGTGTGCGTTCCCCGTGGTCCTTCTCTCTGACACAGGTTCTATGGCCCCTCCTGGGCCACTGGACCTGTCGTGGTGCTGACGAACCCTGGCTGCCCATCCCCGAGGTGGAGGGCACCCCGCGCCGAGGGGCTGAGCGGGGTCACGGGTCCGAGGATGAGCTGCCTGCAGGCTGTGGCTGCTCAGGTTCACACGGCTCTAGGCTCCCATTGGACGAACACCTTTGGCCCCAAATCCTCGCCTTCTGCACAGTGCGACCTCGGGCTCGCCGTGTAACGGGGGTTTCTTAGACCACCCCCACTTGTCCTTGTGGGAGAGGGTGAAGCAGGTGTGATGTGGGTGTGCCTCTCAGGGTAGTCAGACACCGTGAAGGCGAGACTTCACCCTGAATAGCCGTGTGGTGTGCACCGAGGCAGGACAGAGAACCTGCCTCTATTTCAGGAGCACTTTGTTGACTAGACATTGGGTAGTTTCTTGCTGACGCTGGAACCTGTGTCTGAGGCGGAGTGTGCGATTCCATTCATTAGAGCTGGTGCATCAATGGCTCGACGCCTCACCCAGAGGTCACCTCGGGGAGCAGATGAACTTCTGAGTTCGTTCCAGGCTTTTAATTCAAAGTGCTTTCATGTAGTGGTTTATTTTTAAAGTTTCATTTAAAATGTTAAGAGCTGACACATCTTCGCCATTGCACATAAAACTGCTTGCGCTAAAACCTTTCTTTCTCTCCACGTTGTGTGAGTGAGGCTCACGCTGGCGAATCCGGAGCCCACCGCGTGGTCAGTAAAGGCAGAAGTGAAATAGAGTGAGTTGTGGCCGGGCGGCGCTGCTGCGCTCTGGGCTTGAGGAACACACGGGCTCGGAGGGCATCATCCGTGTGAAGTGTCTGTCGTCCTGCGCTCCCATTTGCGTGCTGAGACCAGGGCTCTGGCTCTCAGGTGGAGAGCGCTAAGTGCTCTCACTCCTCAGCTGGTCTCTGCGACTGGCAGAGCCCTCGGGTCTGCAGACCAGTTAGTTTGCAAGATGCTGGCATGCACCCTGGTGGCAGCGCGGGGCGTGTGCAAGCCTTACCTTGGGCTCAGCACAGTCCAGGAGGCTGTCGGCCCACGTTGTCAGCAATTACTCAGGGAAGGTGAGATCACGGGGGCGGGGGGGATGTCTCCTCCCGCCTGCTTCTGTGGAGATCGCTCCCCCCAGGCGTCCCCTGATGGGACATCGAGCTCCATCCCAGCTCCATCGCGCCCTGAGGCAGCCGGTCAGCTTGACAAGGCACAGGCCATGGCGCTTGTTCCCTCGGTCACCACCCTGAACAGCGAGGCGTTGCCTCCTGTAGCGAGTCACCCAACCAATAGCAATAATACACATACGGGGTGTCCCCAGATGTGTTACACACTTTGAATATTTATAAAGGCAGTGCTTATTTTTTAAAAAAATGTTTTTACTGATTTCAGAGAGGAAGGGAGAGGGAGAGAGAGAAACATCAGTGATGAGAGAGAATCATTGACCGGCTGCCTCCTGCACACCCCCTACTGGGGATCGAGCCTGCAACCTGGGCGTGTGCCCTGACCAGGAATCGAACCCTGATCTCCTGGTTCATAGGTCGACACTCAACCACTGAGCCACACTGGCTGGGCCACAGTGTTTATTAAAATACATTTCAGTTTCAAAATTGAGCTATCAGCTGTTAAAGTGTGTATACATTTGGGGGACACCCTGCATTAAGAATATGTAAATCAGATAGAGCCAGCGTACTGTTAGCCTGGGCTGTAGACCAATGATTAATCACCACTGTCGCAGCCTTCAGGAGCTCATAATGGAATTAGTGGCTCTCAACATATTTGGGTCAGACGCCCCATTGAAAATGTAGCAAAAGCTACGAATTCTCTCCATCCATCGTAGACTTCACAGGCACTTTTATGAACTACAGGTTTGCCTGACATCCTGGGGTCACAGTGGGGTTTCAGGTAAAGAATTATGTATATTTATAGCCACACAGGGTTAGAACGCTCACTCTTAGTGGTGGGCTGAGGAAGACGTGCGTGTAGACTGGTGATGGATACAGACAGGTACAGAGGCGGGTACAGGCACACAGCGTTTTTGACAGGTGTCTGTCGGTAGAGCGGGCAACAGTGTGACGAGGACAGCAGTGGGCCGTGGGTGGATGTGAAGCTGAGGAAAAAAGGAGAAAATTTACCCTGAAAAGAGCAATCTGGGAGGTGAATTGGAAAATCACAAGTGCTTGGAAGAGGTGGAATTAGATCTGACATTTGTAGAAGATGATGGAAAAGTGTGTGTTGGCCAAAGTGTGACTGACACGTTAAGGAACTGGAACCGGGTTGTTGGGGACAAGAGGTGGTGGAGAACGCCTGGGCAGGGGAGGCCTCACGGGGGGGCAGCGGGGGCAGAAATGAGCGCGTCGTCGCCACGGATAAATGCCCTACGGAGGGCGCTCTGTTCTTCCAAGGACGAAGCCGTTCGGAGAGCAGGAGGCCAGGCAGGGCTTGTCCCCCGGGGCGGGGAGGAGACCCTCCTTACTTTTAATTCGGAGGAAGTGTCCTGCCTGCATTTTCTGACTACAGTACATAATTCAGGTTCTAACATAGAGCTACTGCTACAGTCAAACAGTGCATCGCCTCGCTGAGCAGAAATACGTCTACTTACTGAGAACCGTAAACACGGGAATTGTAGCCCATTTTTTAAAAAAATATGTTTTATTTATGTATTATTTTTTTTACAGAGAGGAAGGGAGAGGGATAGAAAGTTAGAAACATCGATGAGAGAGAAACATCCATCAGCTGCCTCCTGCACACCCCCCACTGGGAATGTGCCCGCAACCAAGGTACATGCCCTTGACCGGAATCGAACCTGGGACCCTTCAGTCCACAGGCCGACGCTCTATCCACTGAGCCAAACCAGTTAGGGCAGCTCATTTTATACACTGAGATTCTGGTACCACCATTGCCACGTCATGGGAAGTGGACAGTGAAATGTTTGCCATGAGACTTGGGTGAGAAAACTGAGCCATGGCCCAGCTGGTGTGGTTCAGTGGTTGAACGTCAACCTATGAGTCAGGTGGTCACAGTTTGATTCCCAATCAGGGCACATGCCCAGGTTGCAGGTTCCATCCCCAGTAGGGGGCGTGCAGGAGGCAGCCGATCAGTGATTCTCTCTCATCGATGTTTCTATCTCTCTCTCTCTCTCTCTCTCTCTCTCTCTCTCTCTCCCCCTTCCTCTGTCTGAAATCAATAAAAACGTATTTAAAAAATAATAATAATAATACATAAAAACATTTGAAAAAAAGATGACCTTGAACCAGCCTTAGACACCCTGACTGATACGCTGTCAGCTCCCAGGAGGTCCCGAGGCCGCGTGCCCTGGGCCAATACCGGTCTCCTTCCTTCCCCAGCCTCCCTGTCCACTGCCCACCAGCAAGGTTTCCTGAATGAGCGGGGAGACGCTGTCCCTGCGGAGCCACTGCCCTCCTGGGAAGGAGGAAGTGGGTGGTTCGAAGCCTGGTGGGAGCATGTTGCACGCGGGTAATTCAAAATCAACGTTTAAGATGGAAATCCGGCCATTCTTAGGATGGTGGGCGCGTTCCGGACAACCCACGCTCAGAGCTCACCGCGGAGCTGCAAAGGCGGGGTCTGGCGAGGAGCTGACTCAGCTGAGCGTCCCGGCTGCCCCTTCGCCCTCGGAGGCGATTCTCATGGTTCTTTCTATTAGGACGGCACAGTCATCTGTAAAACCTTCTGATCGACTGTTTCTTAGAAAATTCCATTTGGATTGCAATTTTCTAATTGACAGAAAGCCTCAGAACCCAGGTAGGAAGTAGTCACTCCACTGAAAACATTGAAGTCATTACCGTAAAGCCTTCGGAAAGCGACCACTGGGGCGAACTAAAATTACACAAATTTAAATGCAGTGACATTCACACCTTTGCTGAATTTCTGTTCCTCCGACAAAGGAGCGTTTTGTAGGTGGGTCTGTTTTTTCACAACTTCTTTTGTGTCTCATGGGTCCTTCCGTGGCACCCGGGTGTCCAGGAGAACTTTCATGACAGGAATTCTGGAGATGAAAGCGCTTTGGCATGAATTTGTCTCCACTTTTTAAAGAAAACGCCGTTATTGCCCCAAGACTGGAGGCAACGTTCTTTACCTCCTGAGACTCGTCAAGTGACCGACCTCTCTGAATTGCCCCTAATGTAATATGTCTGCATTTTTATTGCTAAAAAAAATGAAAATATTTTAATATCGCACCCCTTGATCTGAACTGGCTATGCAATCTACAGACATCATCCTGATGTGTGTGGATCATAACTTAATACTTATTAATACATCTTGCACCGTTCAGTGTCTTTTTAATGTTCCTTTTCCAAATCTCATATGACTAGCAATTTTCTTTGCCTGGGCAGCTCTGTTCTCAGAGCCGTTCCTTGTGAAATGAAGTTTGCACGCGGATGATTACTCTCTGGGTCTTATTTCATTAGCGGGTTTTAATCTGATGACTTTTAGGCGGGAAGCATGTGACTCCTCAGTCAGGTTCATGTAATTTTCTCAGCAACAGGTCGTCAAGAAGCGGCCAGGTTCTCCGTGCAGCGTGACTAGCGTTTACCAGGCAGGGATTGCAAAGGAAAAATGAAATAACGTAAAATAAAACTCAGGGGCCATCCAGAAAAATGTCAGGTTTGCTAGTTGAAGGATCAATATTGAAACGGAATTTGTGGACTGGAACCCGGATTCTTTGTCCGCCGGAGTCGAAGAATGACTCCACGGACAGAGGGTAGTAGAGCAAAGGTGGAGATTTATTGAAGAACAAGTACAGACTCCCACGTGGGGAGGGGGAAAGGGTCCCACCGACTTCCTGTTTCCAAGGTTTATAAAGGCTGCAGTTCCTGTGCCCTCACATCCCCTCTGATTGGTCAACATTCCCTTTCGAATTGGTTACTATAGTGACTCCTGAGGCCCTCCTCCCTCATTGTCCTCCTATTCCTCCTGGGTTTTCTTCCTCCTTCTTTATTTGTAAATATAGACCTTTTTGGCTACTCCCAGTTCCCTTGTCTTATGGAAATGCAGCTGCACCTGGCTTGCTTGTCTTATGGAAATGTACCTTCTCCTGTCTGTAGCCCTGTGTTTTCACATGGACCCCAATTCTAAGAATTCCCTAAGCCTGCCTATGTTCCCCAAAATTCCTGTTTCAATGTCATGTCCTTTGTTCCCTAGAAATGAAATCATATTGTAACAACGATGAACAAGAAGTTTATTCCTTGCTAATTTAAAGTCCCCCTTCAGTTGCCCACCCAGAGGGTTCCCCACCCAGAAAAAGCCTGCCTGGAGTCCTGTAAAACCTCTGACTCCTCATCCCTGGTTGCTGGCACCATTTGGGGGCTCAGTCCACCTGGTATCCAGATAACCTAATACATTTATAATCCTATAAAAATAAAATAAAATAAAGTAACCCTCCAAAAAGATGAACTTAAACAGTCGCTCAGGGACAACACAGGCAGTAGCCCGGTTTCACACAACTCCAGTTCTCTGCCAGAAGCAAGAGGCCTTTTCCTGTCCCACTGGGGAGCCCTGCATAGAACAGACCCCACCCCCAGGAGGCGGGGCTCCCTGTTGGGAGGGACCTCCCCTGAAGGTCACCGGCAAGGACAGCTGGGGAGGCACCAGCTTCCCAGGCTCTGGGCCACTGCAGGGAGGACCCCCAGATTGCTGGGGACACACCGAGCTGAGCCTCTGCAGGTGGCCAGGCCCCAGGCAGACAGGAGGGGCTGCCACCATCACCATCGTGACAGGCGGAATCCTATATAATAAAAGGGAAATATGCAAATTGACCCTAAGGGCAGAATGACTGGGAATGACCAGTCACTATGACGCACCCTCACCACCAGGGGCAGACACTCAACGCAGGAGCTGCCCCCTGGTGGTCAGCGCACGTCCACAGGGGGAGCGCCGCTCAGCCAGAAGCTGGCTCATGGCTGCCCAGTGCAGCAGCGAGAGCCTCTCCTGCCTCTGTGGTAGCGCTAAGGATGTCCGACTAATGGCTTAGGCCTGCTCCCCGCCTTCCAAAGGGCTCCCGGGCTGCCAGAGGTATGTCTGACTGCCAGCTTAGGCCCGATTCTAAGCCGTCAGTTGTACATCCCCCAAGGGGCCGGGGCTGAGGGACCCGCTCCCCCAAGTGCACGAATTTTCATGCACCAGGACTCTAGTCTTAAAATAAAAGACAAGTCACACTCATAGGAAGGGAGAGTGGAGGCCGGTTGCCAGGCGCTGGGAGGTGGAGAGCACAGACTCCCTGATAAAGGGCAGGGACTTCAGTGATGAGAGGAGGGAGCGCAGATGCAATGCACAGCCTGTGACCGCGTTTCCAACACTGCACTGCTCACTGGCAACTGGCTAAGTTAGGTCTCACCTGGTCATAGCGCAAAGAAGGAGAGGGAACCGCGCGGATGGGTGTGCTGGCTGGCGTGAGGTGGCCATCCTGTCACGATGCGCAGGGAGAGCAACACAGCATGTCTCACCCAGCCAGCATGGCTCAGTGGTTGAGCGTCCATCCAGGAACCAAGAGGTCACCGGTTTGACCCCTGGTCAGGGCACATGTTCAGGTTGCACGCTCCGTCTACAGTCGGGGGCGTGCAGGAGGCAGCCCATCAATGATGTTTCTGCAACCAAGGCGCATGCCCTTGACTGGGAATAGAACCCGGGACCCTTCAGTCCATGGGCTGGCGCTCTAACCACTGAGCGACAGGCTAGGGCTCTGCAACCTCCCGCAGGTGGTTTAGTTGTTTCTGATGAGAATCTCCCAGGACGGGCACTCCCTGGAGAGGTGAAACAAGCCAGAGTTGAAGGACATCCTCACTTTGCAAAGGTAGGCGAGGCCGACAGCATCACGTGGATGTTTCCGTAGCTTTAAGACAACCCTGGCGGCTACACTTTCTTTTCTCCTTGGATTTCCAATGACTCCTGCAGACGCGGGAACTCCCAGGAGTGCTGGCAGAGAACCCTGACCTTCACAGCACGGCCTAAGCTTGGAAGGTGGAGGCCTAGGCCTGGGCAGCTGCACTCCATCTTCCTGGGCCGGGCAAAGGGGTGGCGGGCAGCCAGGGCGGCGGGAGAAGCTTAGCCACTGAGAGGGGCCCCCAGGAAGCGCTTTGAGTTGACCTGGAGGGAAGGTGCTGCCCCACATAAGGGGCTCGGTCAGGAGAGACCAGTCACAGAGCACAGCACAGGGGGGAAGGTCTGTATGGGGAGTTTGGCAAAGCCAATGGGTTGCGGGCTTGATCCCCATTAGGATGTGTGCAGGAGGCAGCCGAGATGGCGTGTAAGAATTTATGTTAGCATCGCCCTTTAATTTAATTCCAACTCAATCCCAGCTCCTGTTCCTAAGAGTCCTGGAGATTAAGAACTGAAATTCTCCAGGAGGACGGATTCAGGTCGGACGGGGAAAACTGGGTCGGTGCCACGCTGAGGTCTTTTTCCCGAGGAGAGGCAGGCCCGTCTCCCCTGGCGGGATGCACGGACGGGTCATTACTGCTGATCGGCTTATCGCTAGAGAGAGGGATAGGTGATTATCCCTTCAGAGAGCAGCTGTCTGTGATAAAGTCGGCAAATTCCTTCACAGGAGGTAAAGGAAATGCGATTTTCAGTGAAGCAACAACCGCCGTTCCCATCCGATAGAAGGTCAAGGTGGAATGGGTGCCCACGGGGGTCTGAGTGCTTTATGTGAATTAGTGCAGACCCTGGGGTCACTAAGGCACTTTGCTCCATCCCCCCCTGGGTGGGCCCCTCCCCCAGTGGCCCCAGGGGAGGGCCTGGTTCCCTGGGGAGAGTGACCTTGCAGCTCCCTGTGAAACTGCCCAGGTGGCTGTTCTCACCTTGCCCGGCCTCCCCTCGCTCTCCCTGCGATCATCCGCCACCTGGTTGCCTCGGGAACGAAAGCTCAGCCGCCTGGGGAGTCGCTGTGAATATCAAGCCACGTGGGATTAGAACTCTGAGAGTAATAGGAAATTAAAGCGTTCTGCCCAAGGACCTCGAGTTATTAATCCAATATGACATTTTACATAAGTGAGTCTAGTTGGGATAACGTCTGGCCTGGTTGGGAGAAAAAGAAATATGACCGTCATCCAGCCCCTAATGAAGTCACGGGCCTGGAGAGCGGGCAGGGGCTCCGCCAGTCACAGGGAGAGGCTGGCCCTCCTCCAGGGCCTCCTGAGAGAAGCACAGAGGAGCCCGTGCCCGGCCTGGAGAGCGGGCAGGGGCTCCGCCAGTCACAGGGGAGGCGGGCCCTCCTCCTGAGAGAAGCACAGAGGAACCCATGCGGATTTCCTGGTGGTTTTCTCGCCAGGGAATCACACCTGAGCCTGCCCGGGCTTTATCCGGCGGACAGTCTGCAGGACGGTCACAGGACGGAGAGCAGCAGGAATATCTCCACGGGGTGCCATCAGCCGGCCGCCAGGGAGGTCTCTGCAGGCCCGGAGCTCATGCCACTCAGGAAGCCCTGGGCGCGGCTGGAGCGGGCAGACGTGGGGGGAGCTACAGCTTCAGGGGGCACTGCAGAGGCCTGCCCACCAGTGATGCCGTCTGCCCCCCATGTGCCTCCTACAGGGATCATGAGGTTATTGGTTAGAGTGCGATAATGAGGAAACTGCATCCCGACCTGAGAGTGATGATGGGAAGGGTTTATTGGGAGTGTGTTTACATGTGATAATGGTATTAGACTCATTTATGTTGGAAAGCATCGTGGTTTTTCCGAGATGCATGCTGACGCATTGATGGGCTTGTGGATTGATGTTCTGATATTTGCTTCCAAACCAGCTGGGTTGGGAGGGACGTTTGTATAAGATATACCTAAAAAGAAAAGAAAAGAAAAAAAAGAATAGCTACGATTGGTAATTATTGCAAATGAGCAATGGGTATATGTGGGGGCAGGACACTTGTATCTGTGATTTTTTTACGTCTGAAGTGACTGTTTCATGCAATAAAGATAAAGAAAACAGCAACCCCTGCAGCAAAGGAGGCAGGAGCAGTACATCACTCCCGTCAGCTGCCTGGACGCCGCTCTCCTATCACCTGCAGCATGTTGTCCTTCGCATCCGCACAGTATAAATGGAGTTGTTTGTGAGCGTGTCACAGCATCGGGCTGGGGGCTGCGCCTCCCACTGAGCTCCCAGCTGCTTCCAGGAGGCGGAACGAGGGGAGGGGGTGGGCACTAGGTCTGTAGATAGAAGGAGGGCAGTGCCTCCTGGGAGAGGGGTGGATGCCAGGGAAGGCCACTCTCCCAGGCGCAGTCTCAGCTTCTGTGGGGAGGAGGGCAGAGGGAGCATCTGTAGGGCTGAGAGCTCTCAGTGTGCAATTCAGTGGTGGGTGCAACCCATCCAGTCTCATCACTGCCGCTAACAGGCGGTCAGAGTCGCCCACAGGCCTTCGAGGGAGAGCGGCTCTGGGAGCCACGTGGGCGCGTCCTCTGCTCCCACCACCCAGAGGGCTGCTCCGCCCGTGCTCAGTGGAGACCATCCCAGAGAGAGCGAACCCACCTAACTAGTTGTCCAGGAGCCTGCTGGTCATCAGGAACCCACCTACCTAGTTGTCCAGGAGCCTGGGGGCATTGGGAACCCACCTAACTAGTTGTCCAGGAGCTGGAGCAACATCAGAAACCCACCTAACTAGTTGTCCAGGAGCCTGAGGGCATCAGGAACCCACTTAACTAGTTGTCCAGGAGCCTGAGAGACATCAGGAACTCACCTAACTAGTTGTCCAGGAGCTGGAGCAACATCAGCAACCCACCTAACTAGTTGTCCAGGAGCCTGAGGGACATCAGGAACTCATAACTAGTTGTCCAGGGGCCTGAGGGACATCAGGAACCCACCTAACTAGTTGTCCAGGAGCCTGCCAGTCATCAGGAACCCACCTAACTAGTTGTCCAGGAGCCTGAAGGGCATCAGGAACCCACCTAAATAGTTGTCCAGGTGCCTGAGGGACATCAAGAACCCACCTACCTAGTTGTCCAGGAGCTGGAGCAACATCAGCAACCCACCTAACTAGTTGTCCAGGAGCCTGAAGGGCATCAGGAACCCACCTAAATAGTTGTCCAGGTGCCTGAGGGACATCAAGAACCCACCTACCTAGTTGTCCAGGAGCCTGGGGGCATTGGGAACCCACCTAACTAGTTATCCAAGGGCTGGAGCAACATCAGGAACATTCCCACCAGCAGTGCCCGAGGGCTCCCTTCCCTCCACATCCTCGCCAGCACGTGTTTCTTGGTTTGTTGGTAGCCATTCTGACAGGGGTGCGGTGATACCTCACGGTCGTTTTAATCTGCATCTCTCTGCTGGTCAGTGATGTTGAGCATCTTTTCGTGTCTCCTGGCCATCAGGGAACATGTCCTGAGACGCACGTACCACAAGGTGCCGAGGGGGCGCCCAGGTCATTGACCCCGTGGGGCCCCCAGAGGGTGTGAGGGCCCCCAGACACACAGTCACATGTTGAGGGCAGCAGGCTCTCGGGGCCTGGACCCAGCCTGTGAGGCCTCTGGAGGTGGTGGTGCCCAGCTCAGAGCTGCAGCCGTTCCTTCCTCTTGCTCCAGCCTCAGGGACCTCAGCCTCGGCTCCCCGTGTAACAGGGGTCACACCCAGCAAACCCACACCCATGGCGCGGCCAGCACACCCCGTGCCCTGGAGGCCGCCGCATCGCGGGAGGGAGATTTCCATCGGTTCCTCAGAACGGAGACTCAGTGTAAAGGTTACACTCTGCGTAAGGATCTGACGAGAAAGCCTAACCTAGAGGATTTCCTCACATCTGGAACCAGAAACATCTGTCAGGGCAGCTTAGAGGGAACGTTGCCCCCACACGCCCACTGCCTGCTGCAGTGACACCCTCCCCACGGCCGCCCTCCCGGGTTTCTCTCTACGATGGGAAGTCCCGGGGGGTTCTGGGTCTCGTTTATAGATCGGGTGAGTTTCAGAGACAAGGAAGCGGGTTCTGTACGTACGAGAGGGATGGCAGCGCTGTCTCCGGTGGGGACTTACGGCTCCTCCCACGTGGGATGCCTCGGCGGCTGTGGTTTCAACCTGTTAGAGCTGCTTTCAGGTTCCCTACCTCAGTGGTTCTCAACCTCCTGGCCCTTTAATACAGTTCCTCACGTTGTGACCCAACCATAAAGTTATTTTCGTTGCTACTTCATAACTGTAATGTTGCTACTGTTATGAATCGTAATGTAAATATCTGATATGCAGGATGGTCTTAGGTGACCCCTGTGAAAGGGTCGTTCAACCGCCAAAGGGGTCGCGACCCACATGTTGAGAACCGCTGCTCTACGTCGATGGAAGGTCTAGCCATCATATTAAAAACCCTTGTCTTCAAATTCGTGCCTTCCAGCACCGCCAAGGTCTGCGTGTGACCCGAACAGCAGCTGCTCGCCTGCCTGTCCGCCCTCCCGCCTGCGAACGGCACTGACCGCCTGGGCTGCCCGGGTCGGTGATGAGGGTGAGGAGGAGAGAGGCTGTGTCTACAGCATCAGTGGGGTTGGCATTTACCCGCGTCGCCTATGGAACTTGTCAGCGCTAACCAGACTTTATTCTCCGTTTCCTCGCGCGCGCCTCCCAGAAAGCGCCCGTAATTAATTTCTCAGCGATGGCGCTGACAGTCGCTCACAGAGAAATGTTATTATTCCCACGTAAGGAGCATCCCATTCTGTCCTTCCTTCACCACATTGAGTTTGATTTAATGGAAGCGAGGAGGCTCTGAAAGCGCTGGGGAAACAGCGCAGTAATGGCACTTACACAACAGGAATAATTAAAGCAAAAGTCGGGGAGAGGAGACACGTTTACATGGGAAATGCCATTAGGGCCGCGTGTGGCTCAGTGGTGAGCGCCCAGCTCGGAGGTCACGGTCGAGGCGGGGCAGGGCACATGCGGGTTGCTGAGGGGCAGCAGTCAGGGCATTGGCGGACACAGCTGGGGAGGAGACAAGGTGGGGGTTATCCAGGTGGCACTTTTATTTTCTTCCTGATCATTTTTAGGTTTTTCCCAAATTCTCGGGAATGTGCAGGGAGGAACATAATCAGAAGGAAAGTACCTGTAGGAAAGTAAAACCCCCATGCGTTGTGGCTTCGGGCGTATCTTTCGCTGTAAGAGGATCGATATTAGTAAACATTCAACTCAGGTCCAAGCAAATTGCGTACAAATTCATCCAACAATTAGTGAGGTGATTGTAAATTTTGACATGGAAGATGAGCGTTTGAGGAAACACACGGTGTGTAGAACAGTTTCAGTGTGACATCACATTGCGCAGCCACACGCTGTAGGAGAAGAAAAGCTACGCTGTGAGTGTGGGTGAATCTGCAGGAGGCAGCGCTACCTGATGCACCGCGAGCAGGTGCCAGCTGAGCCTCCCTGGGGCGTCCCCGGGGCCGGCACTGCCCCCCGCAGCTCGAGTCTCTCTGTGGGTCACTGTGATAACGGCGGATCCTACACACTGAGGCGGAGTGAGTAGGGGTATAGAAAGCACGTGCAGAATGCCGCATGCACAGTATTCCTAGACGTATTGCTCATTCAGAGTAACAGGACGACATTTCATTCGATTGCCGTCCTCCCACTGGATGTGCGGCCCAGGGGTGACGTGGGCACATGAGCTCGATGGCGTCAGGTACTAGCACATCGCAGGGCGACACACGGCTGTGGACAAGGGCGGCCAGGGAAGGAGGAGGGAAACCGAGGGAGTGGTCTGGTGGCAGGTGCGGGGCGGCCCAGGGGAGGGAGCCTCGGGGTTCCCTGTTACTGCTGGCATGTTCCCTACGAATAATTAGCATCTATAATCATAAAGGTGTAATATGCTAATTAGACTGGATGTCCTTCTGGATGACTTTCTGGACGAACTGCTGTGGCGGGGGGCCGAGCCCCTTGCACGAATTTCATGCATCGAGCCTCTAGCACAGTGGTTCTCAGCCTTCCTAATGCCGTGACCCTTTAACACAGTTCCTCATGTTGTGGTGACCCCCAACCATAAAATTATTTTCGTTGCTACTTCGTAACTGTAATGTTGCTACTGTTATGAATCGGCATGTAAATATCTGATATGCAGGATGTATTTTCATTGTTACAAATTGAACATAATTTAAGCATAGTGATTAATCACAAAAACAATATGTAATTATATATGTGTTTTCTGATGGTCTTAGGCAACCCCTGTGAAAGGGTCGTTCGACCCCCAAATGGGGCGCGACCCACAGGTTGAGAACCGCTGCTCTGGTAGGCAGTTACAGTTCGTTGCTGGCAATAGGAGTGGACATCCCTTTGGGCGTGCCGCGTGGATGGGACTTCTTTGGCCTGGAGGGAGGGGCTTCCATGACATTATGACGATCCGCTGAGCTAATCGGTTCAGTAAACAGGCTTGCAGTTTTAGCTACAGGACCAGCTTCTCCGTCACTGGCGGTTTACGTGAATGTTTCCTCCGTCTGAAGTTTCTCAAGGGCCCTGTCCCCGCGGATGGCAGTTCAGTTTGTTTAAAACAATCTCCATCCTGGCTTTTCCTTTGGAATTTTCTGAGCCGTACTGTGGGGAAAGCAGGGCTCCGGATGCTGAGCCACGTTCCCTGGCGCAGGGAGCTCCGGGGACGGCAGATTTTCAAACTACACAAGGAACACGGGTCTCACCCCAAGGGTCACACCAGGGAGAGGTCGGAGTGAGGGCAGCTGATGCAGAAAAAGAGAGAGGGAGAGGGGAGGAAGTGAAAGAGAGAGAGAGAGAGAGGGGGTGGGGAGGGGAAAAAAGTAAATGAAACAGAACAGCTGTGCTCCCCATGTGGCTATCGCTGTGTTTTCAGTCTCTCTTGCCCACAGTCTGCAGGCATTGCCCCGCAGTGGCCCCTCCGTCAGTGTTGCTGTAAGGAAGGAGGGCGGCTTATGTGCTGGAAGTTGTTGAGTCTGAATTACAGAGAAATGATCCCAGTCAGAGCAGACAAGTGAGTCTCAGACAAAAGCATGAGCTTGTGTGGAACCTTCCCTCAGAAAACACACGAACAGAGTGAAAGGAAACAGAAGAAATTAAACAAACAAATAAGAACCTGGCCGCTGGGTTGATGACACTGAAGCTTGCAGGCGGGCCCTACCCTAGTCCCTCCTTGGTGGGTGGAGACGGGACCAAGGGCTCTTATCCATCTGGAGAGGGATCGCACCTCCCTTTCTGAGGCCTGGCCGTGTGGCTATGTGCTCAGATCGGGGACCTGCAGGCTGTGGACAAACGTACCCTGTGAGGGACCCTCCTGAGGTGCACCCAGCTCCCTGTCTGCAGCTGCACCCCTGCTGCACGGCCCCCTGGGGGATCTCTGTGCTGCTGAGGGAGCTGCCGGGAGGCAGGAGGAGGGCAGGGGGGCGGGGACCCAGGGAAGAGAGGAAAGGGGCCTGGAGGGTGAGGGGCACCTTCACTTCCACAGGGTGTGAGCCAGCTGTCCAATCAGAAGAGGGTGGCCCTGGAGGCAGGAGGACCCATCAAGGACGGTCCAGAGCGGAAAGCCCCCCCCCCCTTAGTATTTTCTTTAAGGAAGAGGGAGAAGGAGAAGCATCAAGGATGAGAGAGAATCATGGATCTGCTGCCTCCTGCACACCCCACACTGAGGATCGAGCCTGCAACCTGGGCAAGTGCCCTGACCGGGAATCAAACCCTGACCTCCTGGTTCATAGGTGGGTGCTCAACCGCCGAGCCACGCCGGCTGGGCAGTACCCCCTTAAAAAAAAATCCTTGTTGCAGATGAGCTGAGCTCAGCGACACACACTTATTTGCAAAATTAAATCGATGGTTAGACGGCAGGCGGGTCCCGTATGTTCAGATCCCGTCACCGCACCGAGTCTGACTCTTTCTCTCCCTTTTATTCTCCGAGTTCGGCGTCGTGTTTGTCTAAGCTGTTTGCTTTGGGTGACATTTGATCGGAGGAGTTCATGATCTCCACCGACTCTGTTCGTCTGTCACGGCGTCCATCTCCTGTCTCCTGAGTGAGCGCAGGGCACCGATGTCAGCAGGAGGGGCGGCGATGGGCCAGGGAGGCGCTGGCCAGGTCACTGTAGAGCGTGTCCGGGGAGATGACACGGACCACGGGCAGCCGGCAGGGCTGTGGGCCAGAGCAGGTCCCAGGCCCCTTCCCTGTTCTGTGCGGTCCTGGTCACGAGTCGCAAGCAAAGATTTGAGCCCCGATCTTCATGCCTTCAGCTCCTCCAGGTCGAGGTTCCCACATGTCAATCAGAAATGTGTAGATGAAATATTATTTTCTATTTCTGCCACAAATGCCGCCCACATTTTTTTTCCAGACGTGAACAGGAGCCTGAGCTTCTTGTTACATGTGACGTGGGTCCTACAAACATGGAGACACCTCCCCACGTCTGAGAACAACGAGTCTAGAAACCAAGTCTTCTATGTTCCCTTTATGTTGCATAAGGAGTAGGGGGGTCCGACGCACTTGTGCTCTGTTATTTAATACTAGAGGCCCAGTGCACAAAAATTTGTGCACTCAGGGGGTGGGGGGGGGTCCCCCAGCCCGGCCTGTGCCCTCTCGCAGTCTGGGACCCCTCGGGAGATAACGACCTGCTGGCTTAGGCCTGCTCCCGGGTGGCAGAGGGCAGGCCCAATCCCTAAGTGCAGCCCCTGGTCAGGCTCAGAGCAGGGCCGATTGGGGAGTTGGGGCGCCGCCCCCTGTCACAC
>NW_005370495.1:877011-879785 GCF_000412655.1 Myotis brandtii | reverse complement strand
TCAGGGTGTGGGTCCCCACTGGGGTGCCTGGCCAGTCTGGGTGAGGGGCTGAGGGCTGTTTTCCTGCTGGCGAGTGACTAAAGCTTCCAACCGCTCCTTGTTTTCTTCTCTTTTTTTTTTTTTTTTTTTGGGCCAGCTTTAGCTCTGGGGCCTTGCTGCTGAAAACATAGATACAATGTTGCGGTCCGAGCCCGGCTGAATGGAAGCCCTTTTCTGGGGTTTTGTTTAGCTTCTTATTTGCAACATAGTATATAGTTGCTTAGAGTTGCAACTGAGAGGCTGGCAAGTTAGGTGGGGAACGTTGGAGTCTGCAGCAAGCAAGCCTCCCTGCTCGCTTCAGTGCCTGGCTGCCGGCTGCCATCTTGGCTGACAGTTAATTTGCATATACTCACTGATTAGCCAATGAAAAGGGTAGCGGTCGTACGCCAATTACCATGTTTCTCTTTTATTAGTGTAGACTAGAGGCCTGGTGCACGAAATTCGTGCATGGTGGGGGCGGTCCCTTAGCCCGGCCTGCACTCTCTCCAATCCAGGACCCCTTGGGGGATGTCCGACTGCCGGTAGTTGGACATCCCTCTCACAACCCAGAACCGCTGGCTCCCAACCACTCGCCTCCCTGCCTGATCACCCCTAACCACCTCCACCTGCTGTCCCGATTGCCCCCAACTGCCCTCCCCTGCTGGCCTGATAGCCCCTAACCACCTCTGCCTCGACCCTGCCACCATGGCTTTGTCCTGAAGGACATCCGGAAGGTCTCCTGGTCTAATTAGCATATTATTCTTTTATTAGTATAGATTGTGTCCCCAATACTTAGAGGATGCTTGTCTCCTACTAGCTCTCTGCCTTTGCGTCTCTGCTGAACTCGGCGTGATTGCATGAATATATGAATAAGTAAATGTGCAACTTTCATTTTATCTAAAATTTGTCGTGACTGTAGCAAATTTAGAAAACTCTGTTGTCACTACCCTTAAGCTGAGACGGGAATCTGCCTGAACACTACGGTGAAGTGACAGTGGTTTGTGGAATCGGCCGTGGCTGGTGGTGAGCAGGTTGGGTAAGGAAGGTGAAGAGTGAACGTGATTTTTAGCTTTCGAAGCTGTGGCTGTAAGACACAGCCTCGCAGTTTGATGGCTGCTGTTGCTCGTTCACGAGCCCTTACACTTCACTCACTTGGCATCACTGGCCTCTCAGCCTGTGGCCCTTTCCCGGGCGCGGTGGGAAAGCGCCGTGACAGGAGCGCTGAGGGCGGAACCAGCTGCCTCTGCCCCGCTCACGCTCTGTTCTCTCTCTTCCAGTGAAAAAGGCCATCGAGCTCAAGTCCAGAGGCGTCAAGATGCTGCCCAGCAAGGAGAGCAGCCCCAAGAACTCCGTCCGTAAGTCCCTCCTTTCTGTGCGGTCGGTTGGTCGGTCGGTCCGTCAGCAGAGGGGGCGGGAGTTCTCCCTGGGCTGTTTCTGGAGAAGTCGGTCTACAAAGGGCCCTCCCACCTCATCTCTGTCTACTTCTCTACCTTCCCCACCTCCGGGAGTCTTTTCTGGAGAAAGAATGTGTGTGACCTCACACTCGGGGGGAGGGAGGGGAGGTCCTGTTGATTGTGGATCCTGCCTCCTGAGTGGACCTCAGCGCTGCCTCACTCTCTGTCCTCACTGGTCACCAGTGCAGCCCGAGGTTTCTCTCTTAAATAGATGTTTCCCTCCCAGGTTTTATCCCACTTTCTCTCTCCGTCCTAGTGTACCCTCCTTACCCCCTGACCCCCCCACGCACACTATATTGATCTCTGGGACATAGGTGTCTGGTTCTGTAATTTCTAATAAAATATTCCTGGTTGGGCCGCCGGTGTGGCTCTGTGGTTGAGCGTTGCCCTATGAGCCAGGAGGTCATTCAGACACCCAGCTCTTCTACTGCAGAGCATTCATTCAGGCAAGAGCTCTGTTGTAAGGAGGTAGGTCTTCTGTTCTTATCTGAACACAACGGAACAGATTCGTAATTGCTCACTGGGTATTAGGAAGCGTCTGTCCTTCCTCCCCACAGTATTAAACTGTCTTTTTGTCTGACATGAGAATTAATCATTAGAGAAAATGAGGAGTTGAAGAAACGGTGAGCCTTCTAAGATCAGTGGTGAAATAAAATGGTAATGTTATTTATGCAGAAGGTGTGACAAAACTAAATTAAATGTTTCATGGAGAAAAGGGCACGGGCTTTGAAGCCAGAGAGACAGGGAGGCGAGGGCTGTAAAATTATTTACCTCCTCCCAGCATTTATCAAATTAAAATGGAAATGATTTTTGTCGGCTAGATAGAGCAGGTTGTTTGTACATTCCTGCTCCAGAGGTGGCATTTCGTGGGCCTTCAGCAAAGCCAAGCCGTGGGGAACTTTCCAGATAACAGTGGAAAGAAGCAAAGAGCGTGCGCATACGTGGCGGGGCAGCCAAGAACGGAGAGGGCGCGGGGTCTCTTTTCCGAGCAGGAGGAGGTGCAGAGCCTGAACGTGGTTTGTCAGATCTTAGAACACAGGTTCAGTCTCGGCGGTGAGGCTGGAACGCAGGCCTCCCCAAGTCCGTCCGGCCACGATCTGGGCTCCGGGGCCTTGACCTAGAAGCCAAGGGCCATTCCTCCTCCGGCTCCGGCGACCCTGGGGGACGTGAGTTGCCCGTGAGCACAGTGAGACGGCGGCTGCGAGGGCTTCCCGGGGGCGTGTGTATGGAGAGGATCTCACCGACTACAGCTCATGGCGGATGTGGAACGCGGACCTGGGTGCCGGCTCATCCTCAGGCCTT
>NW_005370495.1:871380-876954 GCF_000412655.1 Myotis brandtii | reverse complement strand
GGGGAAGTGCAGGCAGGGGGCGCTCTCCCTCCCGCAGGCGGCATGTCTGCACCTGGGCTCCCACCTGAGGGCCTGGGGAAGGAGGACATGGTCATGAGCACTGCCCAGCGCGGCCACGGCCGCTGTCACTGCTGTCCCACGTGGTCTCTGCTGACCCATCTTACCGTGTTCACTCCCTGTGGCTCTCTCTGACTCACGGACCCCCCGGAGGCTGAGAGGGCAGCAGTGGCCGTGAGCCACCTTTCCCATCCAGAGGACAGCCCTGCCCACCGAGGTTGCACCCGCTGTGTCCTGAGCCCTGGCCTGAGGGCTGCGGGAGTTGGCCGGGCCGGCAGCTGAGCGGGGAGTGGGCATGTGCGGGTGGCGCTGCTTCCTCCTGGTGCCCCCGCAGGCCCCTCCAGGGGGCTGTGCTCCGGCTCAAAGGCCAGAGGTCACCGCTCTTCTCCGGGGGTGGACGCTGCGTGACCCTGTTCTCTGGTGTCAGCACCGTTTCCCCGTCGCCTCCAGTACTGACACCCTGAGCCTGGGAGCCGCCGTACCCACTGTCACTAAGTCCGCCTACCGCCCTGTGCCTGGCGCGTCTCCAGGTTGGCTCTTTGAAAAACATATATATTTACTGATTTCAGAGAGGAAGGGAGAGGGAGAGAGAGATTGAAACATCAATGATGAGAGAATCATGCATCGGCTGCCTCCTGCACGCCCCACTGGGGACCGAGCCCACAACCCAGTCCTGTGCCCTTGACTCGAATTGAACCTGGGACCCTTCAGTCCGCAGGCTGACGCTCTATCCACTGAGCCACACCGGCTAAGGCTCTTCCTAATTATTTTAAGCTTCGGAAAGATTGGGGCAGAAAGGGGCACATGATGCAGCAGCGAAAACATCCGGAATGAACTTGGAAAACCTCCAGCCCGCCTTCTCCCGCTCGCTGAGTGACGGTGGCATGGCCGTCTCCATCCCGAGACTGGCCCCTGGACGCTGAGTCATCCCACCCCCCTCCCGCTCAGCGTTTCAGCGATGCATGCGGAGGCTTCTCCTCTTCCTGGCCTTGCCCTTCCCCTCAGCAGGACGCAGGACGACACTTCAGTCTCGAACCCTGTGAGTCGCTGGGCGAGCCGACCCCTCAGTGCCCTCCAACCCCAAAGGCTGGAACGGAGGGAGGAGGAGGAGGGAGAGCTTGGCTGCTATTTCTCAGCGAGATTGTTTTCCATGTGAGGGAAGACGGATGGCTGTACAAACTCAGTATCGATTTGCTGTCACTCACCCGGGCGAACGGATGCCCGCACTGAGTCCCGGCCATTTGCTGTTACAACAGTTTGTGCCCGGGCCGGACGGGCCTGTGGTTCAGAACATTGTGTAATGGGAAGCCGCCGAATAACAAACTGCAGGAAAATGGAGCGGCGTAATGCATGGTCTCTCAGGCCCTGAGGGAGAAATAGCAAGGGGACTTTATGGGACAAATGGCCCTGGAATTCCCCGCCTTTGACTCTGAGCCATTCGCATCCTCACTCTTTGTTTCCAAGGGCGATCCATCTCCCCTGCTGTCAGAACCACCTGCAGGGAAGCTGAGTGACACTCATTTCAGGGTGCCCGAGGACAGGCCTGTTAATGAAACTCCGTTGATTGAACGCTGTCCTCCGTAATGTTGTCTTCCCTCCCCCCTGCCTTTCCTCTGTGATAGACGGAATTCCTGGGAAGGGCTGATTCCACGCCTTCCGCAGCTCCTTTCGGAGCATGAAACTGCAGAGTGGTGTCTTAGCTAATTTGCAAGAAGATGCAGTCGTAACTACTGGCTGTCTGAGTTGTCTGTGTGGCGCGGGGTGACCCGCTAGCCCAGCCTCTAAACTCGGCCGTTCTAAAGGATTTCTCCTCCCGCCGGCCACACTGCATTCATCCACCCGTCGGTACAGTGGCTAGATTCACAGTTGTGTTTTCTCAAGTTTGGAATATGAGATCTGCTGGTGTGTAATCGTCTCTGTCTTTCCTCCCAACGTGCTGAGGTTGAAGGGAGCGTGAATCTTAGGTCTCTGGCTCCTTGCCGACCCGGGAGCCTCTACGCTTAGCAACAGTCACACACCTGGGCCATCGCTCTCTGGCTCCCACCCGCCCTGGTCCTCTGGGCCTTGTTTGCAGGGGCCCCACCGTCTCCTGTCCCTGCCTCTATGTCCCACCCTGTCAGGGACCTTGGAGAGAGGTCAGTGGATTCCTGTCCTTCTTCTGCGGTTCCCCTCACAGCCCTACAGGCTCCACACCTCTGTTAACCTGAAAAAAAAAATTCCAACCTGCAAAGCATTTTTGTGAGTTTATTTGAGCCAAACCGAGGACAGTGGCCGGAAGCAGAGTCTCGGTGGACGGGGACAATGCCCCGGAGAACGGCGGTTTCACCTTGTTCTATGCATTACGGTCAGAGGAGGAGCGGTAGGTGGGTGACAGGAACTCCACTGGGGGAGGACTAGGGGGCGGGAGAAAGCAAGGGGCACCTCTGGGATTGGATGAAGAGGGAGGTGATGGACACAGGCTTCTTCCACTAGGTGGGCGCAGGACAGTTCACAGTCAGCACTTAACGCAATGGCGGTGAGGGGGTTTGTGGTCACTGGTTGTGCCGAGGGGTCGGGAAAAGGGAAGTTACAAGTTCCCCTGACTGTACCCCACAGGTGTGCGATCCTAGAGGCAGAGACAACAGGCTCCGTAAAGATGAAAGTTGATCTTTGTCAGGGAAGGTTCTGGCCTAGGACGTGACTGCCCGCTGTAAACGGCTTTTATTTTTTTAATTTAAATTCTTTATTGTTTAAAGTGTTACCTATGTCTCCCCCGCCCCATTGACCTCTCCCCAGCCTCTCCTACCCCCAGCACATGCCCTCACACCCCTACTGTCTATGTCCATGGGTCATGCTCATATGCATGCATACAAGTCCTTTGGTTGATCTCTTATCCCCCACTCACCCTCCCCTGCCTTCCCTCTAAGGTTTGATAATCTGTTCGATGCTTCTCTGTCTCTGGATCTATTTTTGGCATCAGTTTATATTGTCATTATATTCCACAAATGAGTGAGATCAGGTGATATTTATCTTTCTCCGACTTGCTTATTTCGCTCAGCATAATGCTCTCCAGGTCCATCCATGCTGTTGCAAATGGTAGGAATTCCTTCTTTTTTACAGCAGCATAGTATTCCACTGTGCAGATATACCACCGTTTTTAATCCACTCATCTGCTGTTTCCAAATCTTAGCTATTGTCAATTGTGCTGCTATGAACATAGGGGTGCATATATCTTTCCTGATGGGTGTTTCTGATTTCTTGGGATATATTCCTACAAGTGGGATCACTGGGTCAAATGGGAGTTCCATTTTTAGTTTTTTGAGGAAGCTCCATACTGTTTTCCACAGTGGCTGCACCAGTCTGCATTCCCACCAGCAGTGCAGGAGGGTTCCTTTTTCTCCACACCCTCTCCAGCACTTGTCGTTTGTTGATTTGTTGATGATAGCCACTCTGACAGGTGTGAGATGGTACCTCATTGTCGTTTTCATTTGCATTTCTCGGATGATTATTGACTTTGAGCATGTTTTCATATGTCTCTTGTCCTTCTGTTTGTCCACTTTTGAAAAGTGTCTATTTAGGTCCTTTGCCCATTTTTTGATTGGATAGTTTATCTTCCTTTTGTTAAGATGTATGAGTTCTCTGTAAATGCTGGAGATTAAACCCTTATCAGATCTAACATGGGCAAATGTGTTCTCCCGTGCAGTGGGCTCTCTCGTTGTTTTGTTGATGGCTTCTTTTGCTGTGCAGAAGCTTTTTATTCAAGGTTTAACTTTCAGACCATCCTTTGTGGTCACTTTAGGTCTCTGAGTTTGCAAGGCCGCTCGCTACACAGGCCTTCCCTGAGTTAGTCAGGTTAGCGCATGGCCCCTTTTCATCCACACCATCTACATAATAACCCATTGTGGCCCCAGCTGGTTTGGCTCAGTGGATAGAGCATCAGCCTGTGGACTGAAGGGTCCTGGGTTCAATTCAGATCAAGGGCACATGCCCCAGTTGCAGGCTCAATCCCCAGTAGGGGGTGTGCAGGAGGCAGCCGATCAATGATTCTCATCATTGATATTTCTATCTCTCTCCCTCTCTCTTCCTCTCTCTGAAATCAATAAAAATGTATTTAAAAAAGAGGTAAAAACAATAATAACCCATTGTGTTCCCTGGTGATATTGTTAGAGTCACTATGTCTGTGACCCACTTGCTGGAAACGCAGCTTGTGGCCAGTTTTGCTCTTGGGGGACCTCGCTGCACCCTGGCTGTGTGACTTAGAGAACCGGGGTGGAGGCAGTGGTGTGCGTGTTGCTAAGGAGGAACAGGCTGCCGGCCCCTGGCTGGGCAGGTCGCCGCCCTCCGGCCCTAGATCTGGCTTGAAGCAGATGTGGACAGTGGGGAAAATAAGGCCCCATTAGCTCTGCGCCCTGTGAAGGTTAGTAAAACTCCAGGGGCACTTGCTCCAGGCCACTGGCTCCACCATAAAATGCAATCATCCAGTTTTGCAGTTGTTAAAGGTCCCAGTTCTCTTAACAAAGACCCGTCCTCTGGTCCCCTGGTGGCTTGAGTATTGTGTGAATTGCTTCATAAATCAGGTGAGTAAATTATGCTTGCAGTTTCTCACCAGGCCTTTGTCACCGCAGGAGCTAAAATATCTGTGAAAGTGCTGGGGGGATCCCTGCTGGGCAGGGGACTGTGGTCTACCAGCTGGCCTCCCTGGTCACTGAAAGGAGCTCCACAATTATTTAACACCCCATTTACATATATAATTCCTTAAGTAACTAGGAAAAAGCGTCTATTAAATGTGTAAAGCCAGGAAGAGGATGATGGCATTATAGATGATGAAATTGTATTGTACCCCTAATAGGCGGTAAAATGCTTTTTTAAAAATACTAGTGACCAACATTTATTAAGTTATTAATATACTAGAGGCCCGGTGCACAAAAATTTGTGCACTCGGGGGCGTGGGGAGGGGGGTCCCCCAGCCCGGCCTGTGCCCTCTCGCAGTCTGGGACCCCTCGGGAGATAACGACCTGCTGGCTTAGGCCTGCTCCCGGGTGGCAGAGGGCAGGCCCAATCCCTAAGTGCAGCCCCTGGTCAGGCTCAGAGCAGGGCCGATTGGGGAGTTGGGGCGCCGCCCCGTCATGCACAGAGCAGGGCGGATCGGGAGGTTGCGATGCCACCCTCAGTCACGCTCAGGGTAGGGCCGATTGGGGGGTTGGGGCACCGCCCCCTGTCACACTCAAGGCAGGGTCGATGGGGAGGTTGCGGCGCCACCCCCTGTCACGCACAGAGCAGGGCCAATCAGGGGGTTGGGGCGCTGCCCCCTGTCACTCACAGAGCAAGGCCGATCAGGGGGTTGGGGAGCTCCCCCCTATCAGGCACAGAGCAGGGCCCGTGGGGGGGTGGTTGGGGCGCCGCACCCTGTCACACACAGAACTGCAGGGTGATCAGGGGGTTGGGGAGCTCCCCCCTATCAGGCACAGAGCAGGGCCCGTGGGGGGGTGGTTGGGGCGCCGCACCCTGTCACACACAGAGCAGGGCCCGTGGAGGGGG
>NW_005370495.1:861745-870023 GCF_000412655.1 Myotis brandtii | reverse complement strand
GGTTCTGAAAGAACCCTACAAATCCTAGCATTTCCGTCATGTTTCTTAGCAGCTCAACACGTCACTTGTATAAAGTGACTCGCTCTTCCCCTCTGACAGTGACACCCTCTCTGCGTGCAGGGCCTTGGATGCAGCCCAGGTGGTTCCGGCCGCGGTCGGAGGGGGATCGCTATTTTCCTAATTAAATTATCTTCTAAGATCGAATGTTGGTTCTCGAGTAACTTCAGTCAGAAAGTCGAAAGATGAAACTAATTAATTGCGGGAGCTTCTTTGAGAATTCAATCAAAGCTCTCATTTTAGACGCAAGGAAACGGATTCGGCCAGGTAACTCGATTAGCTCGGACGGAAGGAGAAACAGAGCGGGTTCGCACACAGCCCTCAGCACGTCGGGGAATCAGCCTGCAGCATCCTGCAGGCCGCCTCATGTTCTCTAAAACCCGTTAACGGTGCAGGAGGAAACGGAACCCTACAACGTGGTGCTGGGTGGCGTGCTCATGGCTTACAGGGCGATGGAGGGAGTGGCTCCAGCTCTCAGGGAGAAGTCCCTTTGCCCAGAGGGACAACTTTCCCCCCTGGTGAGACATGAAGAGGTGAGGGAGCGCTGCTGACCACGTGGGACTATGCTGATAACGGAGCTGGCTTTAAGGGAAGTGATTAGTGAGTTTAGTAGCGTGGACCTGTCAGGAGCAAGGGCTGCATGCTCCTTTAGATGGAGGGGTGGAGGAAACCTCGCCCTCTCCGCGATGGGGGACAGTGCCTGTGCATTCCCCCACCTTCTCCCGAGATGGGGGACAGCGCCTGGTGCATTCCCCACCCTCTCCCGAGATGGGGGACAGCGCCTGGTGCATCCCCCGCCCTCTCCCGCTATGGGGGACAGCGCCTGGAGCATTCTGACACAGAAAGGCTGGTGGCTCAGCCCTGCCTGCAGTGCAGGGAACCCTGGGAGGAGATCCCTGGGTGTGGCCTGCACTGTGCCTTTAGACATTGACATTCCTTGCTTGGTCTGCAGGCTGTTTCTGTGTAGAATGTGTTACTGTAAGAAAACATTCAAACCTGTAAAGACTTTTGTGAGTTTATCTGAGCCAAAAGAGGAGATGTAAGTGGGTTACATGGAATCCATTGGTGACAGATTAGGGAGGTGGGAGAAAGCCAAGCCGGGAAACCTCTGGGATTGGATAAGAAGTAGAATGATAGACACATGCTTCTTTCACTAGGTGGGTGCAGGACAGTTAACAGTCAGCACTTAACTCGATGACAGTGAGGGGTGTGTGGTCTCCACAGAGCAGTGCCTGTGCTTTGAGGGCCCGGAAAAAGGAAAATTGCTTGGACATTCCCACATTATGTAGATGCAAAAGACAACAGGCTCCATTAAAGTAAAGATGGACCTCTGTCAGGGAAGATACCGGCCCAGGATGACTACCCACTGTAACGGCTTTTTAATTAAAAGGTTTTAATTTCAGACCATCCGTTGTGGTGACTTTAGGTCTCTGAGTGTGCAAGGCCACCACACAGCCTCCCCTGAGCTAGTCAGGTTAGAATGTGGCCCCTTTTCATCCACAAATGTAGAACTCCACACCTTGGCAGGTGATCTGGTCTACACAAAGGTGAAGAAACTCATAGAAGGTTCTCATTCATAACCTCATGATTGACTAATCATTCTCATGAGGATTCATGTGAGATCTTATGGTTCCATATAAATTTCTGGAGTGTTTGTTCTAGATCTGTGAAATATGCCGTTGATATTTTAATAGGGATTGCTTAGAATCTATAGATTGCTTTGGGTAGTATGGACATTTTAATGATGTTGATTCTACCAATCCATGAACATGGTATACTCTTCCACTAGTTTATATCTTCCTCTATCTCTTCTTTCAACAGGCTGTAGTTTTCCAAGTATAGGTCTTTTACCACCTTGGTTAAGTTTATCCCTAAGTATCTTAATTTTTCGTTGCAATGGTAAATGGGATTGTTGTGTTTTTTTTTAGTGTCTCTTTCGGAGAATTCATTATTGGTGTATAAAAATGCCATTGATTTCTGAGTATTAATTTTGTATCCTGTTACATTGCCAAATTCATTTATTAAATATTTAGTTTTTTTGGTGGAGTCTTTAGGGTTTTCTATGTACAATATCATGTCATCTGTGAATAATGACAGTTTTACTTCCTCCAAGTGAGATGTACTAATCTTGAAATAATGGGATTTAAATTATGAAAATGAAGTTTAATCCACATGATTTAAAAAAAGAAGAAGAAATGTAGTTTACAAATTGGTATTGGTTTCCCCCCCCAAAATTCTTAACCATCTATTTCTAGTTTGGCTGCACATTTTTAGGTTGAAAATGGACAATTTCGGTTCCCGTCTGTTCTCTGCTGTCTTGGCTGCAAAGGGAAGAGCATTAGCATTCATTGTCAGGCACATACACGGATGATGGCTCCACCGCAGAGTAGCTCACTGTTTGTTGGGGGGTTGTTGTGTTTTTACCATCTATCCAAATTAATTACCGCACTAATTGGATTAAATTGGAGGATTTAATTATGGGAGTGATTAGATGGATTTGGCAGGGTCCTTATTCGGTCAAGTCCCTAGAGTTCAATGCATTTGCATGACTTTCCTGAAGAGAAGGCAGGGGAAGCAAAGTGCTAGGAGGGAGTTTATGCCCAGAAGGAAGGTGACCCTGAGTTCAGGTGAGACTCAGGTGAGTCCAGGGGATGAGCAGGATGAACGGACGGGGTCCTTAGGGAGCACCCCATCTGCAAGCACTGCCTGTGGCGGTCTCAGGACAGTGGAGGGCAGTCCTTTTGCTTGTTACATCTCCTGCTTCACAGGGTGAACTCTCATTTGAAAGGACAATAAAATAGTATAAAGCCTGTGACATCCCAGCAGGACTCTCCCATTGTGTGCCTGGGAGAAGCATAGCTTTCAGTAAACGATCGTGTTCTGTCATTGATGTGTGAGAATTTGCCCCCACCCCACCCCGCCCCACAAGAGAACGTCTTTACAGCTTTTGTGTGGGAACTTGCACACGATAGGGTTCCGCACGGCTGGGAAGGCTCTGCCGTTGGGAAATGACCCCATATCAGTTCATTACGTGAATGTGTCATGTCCAGCGGCCGCCTCTGTGAAGCAGGAGGAAGTCCATCCCACATGAGGGACATGTTTGCGGATGGACTGCCACTCCCTCAGGGTGTCCTGTCCTGATGCTCAGGGTAGAACTTCGCTGCAGACTGTCCTTCCAACCCGGCCAGTTTTCCCACCTCCAGGCACACTTTTCTAGGCTCCACGAACAACAATTTACAGCCCAATTTTAATTGTTTTAATATATATTTTTATTGCTTTCGGAGAGGAAGAGAGAGGGAGAGAGAAACATCAATGATGAGAGAGAATCATTGATGGGCTGCTTCCTGCACGCCCCCCGCTGGGAATTGAGCCCACAGCCTAGGCATGTGCTGATGACCTGAATCGAACTGGGACCCTTCAGTCCGCAGGCCAATGCTCTACCCACTGAGCAAACCGGCCAGGGCATATAACCCGATTTTAATTTCACAGTACGTGCTATTGATATCATAGGGGCATAGTGACACTTGCTTTAGGTGAATAATGAAGTTGATTTCTGTTGTTCATGCCTTTTAACAAGGAAATGACAGACTGAAATCTCTCCTCTGGGGTCCCTGTGAAACACGGAACATTCTAGTCCGGGCCGTCACCTTCAGGATCGCCTTCTATCTGGCGGGAAACAAGTACCCTATCCGCGTTCTCTTCCGTGTCGGCGAAGCACTGTAATGATCCTAGTGTGAAGCCAGGCGTGTGTTACTCCTGATTTTCGTAGTAATAGTTCTTCTAATAAGAGGATTCATTAGAGTGGA
The DNA here is from genome assembly GCF_000412655.1 of Myotis brandtii. Classification (NCBI taxonomy): domain Eukaryota; kingdom Metazoa; phylum Chordata; class Mammalia; order Chiroptera; family Vespertilionidae; genus Myotis; species Myotis brandtii. Next base: position 866,160 of record NW_005370495.1, on the reverse strand, counting down.
CCTTGTTAAGATGAGGCTCAGTGTACCCGAAGATGTGAGCGAGGCCTTCTTATTTCTTGTTCCTCGGCCTTTCTTATCGGGCATTGAGTGCTTTGGGTCAAGGACATTAATTGGCAAATTCTGACCGGCAGCTGCACTCTAATCAGCTTGAGGCCCTTGCGCTTCTGCCGAGTCTGCTGAGGCTCCTTGCACCCGTGAGGCAAGTCTGACTTTTCCACAGTGTCCTAAAGGCGCCTCCTGATCGGGTCTCTCTCTGCGTCTCAAATATCATTGCCCAGCACGTCAGCAGCAACCACATGCACACACACACATATGCACACACCCTTACACAGGCACTCACGCTCTCACACACATATGCACACGCCCTTACACAGGCACTCACGCTCTCACACATATGCACATGCCTTTACACAGGCACTCACGCTCTCACACACATATGCACACGCCCTTACACAGGCACTCACGCTCTCACACATACGCACACGCCCTTACACAGGCGCTCACGCTCTCACACATATACACACGCCTTACACAGGCGCTCACGCTCTCACACATATGCGCACGCCCTTACACAGGCACACACGCTCTCACATATATGCACGCGCCCTTACACAGGCTCTCACGCTCTCACACATATGTGCACGCCCTTACACAGGCGCTCACACTCTCACACATATGCGCGCGCCCTTACACAGGCGCTTACGCTCTCACACATATGCACACGCCCTTACACAGGCGCTCACGCTCTCACACATATGCACGCACCCTTACACAGGCACTCACGATCTCACACACATATGCACACACCCTTACACAGGCACTCACGCTCTCACACATATGCACACGCCCTTACAGAGGCGCTCACGCTCTCACACATATGCACACGCCCTTACACAGGCGCTCACGCTCTCACACATATGCACACGCCCTTACACAGGCGCTCACGCTCTCACACATATGCACACGCCCTTACACAGGCGCTCACGCTCTCACACATATGCACACGCCCTTACACAGGCGCTCACGCTCTCACACATATGCACACGCCCTTACACAGGCGCTCACGCTCTCACACATATGCACATGCCTTTACACAGGCACTCAGGATCTCACACACATATGCACACACCCTTACACAGGCACTCATGCTCTCACACACACCACACACTTTTCATAAATATAAAGGTATCTCCTTCTTGTCTCACAAAAATGAGGATGGGGATTTTAATGTTGTGTTCACTGTCGAGCTGGGATATGGTAGGGACTCAGTAGATAAAGGTTGAATGAATGAATGAGTGAATGAATGAATGTTCTTGGAGCTGCCTCCTTCTCACCATCTTACTAACAATTCCAAACTCAAGTTCTCAAACACTCCTTCCCTAAACACTCTAGCAAGGCCAGCCCACCTCAACGTCCTAACAAGTCAGACAGGACATTTGCCTGGTCTGATCACTTACGTGAATGACATCTGTCAATAGTGGAAAATGTTTACTGATTATTTTAGGTGTTTTCTTTTTCTCTGAGAATCTAAGCTTCTTGAGAAAGGCTTTGCCTGTACTTGTTGTACACCCAGAACACTGTGCATGTCACATAATAAACATACAGTGAGTAGGAGTGATGTATGGACTGCCTTATCCATTTATCACCATAACGTAGTGCCAGGCACATGGCAATTCACTTTGTCATCTATCTATCATCTACCATCTACTTACCTATCACTCATCTATCTGTTATCTATCTATATCTCATATATCTATTGTCTATCATCTCTCTATCATTGCATTGTCATCTGTATGCCATCTACCTACATATCATTCATCTATTTATCTATCATCTATCATCAAGCTATCATCTATATGCTACCTACTTACATATCATACATATATCATCTAATTATATCTCATTTATCTACCTATTGTCTGTCTATCTATCATCAGTCTATCTGTCATCTATCATGTATGTATTTATCATTTATCTATCATCTGTCATCTGTATGCCATCTACCTACCTATCTATATCTCATGTATCTACCTATTGTCTATCGTCTATTTATCTGTTTATCTCTATCATCTCTCTGTATTGTATGTATCTATCCTATGTCTGCCTATCTATATCTATAATAATAAAAGTGTAATATGCTAATTAGACCAGACAGCCGAATGACCTTCCAGACAATCTTCCAGATGAAGCCGGGGCTTCGAGGGCTGGGGCAAGGCGTTGTGGCTGCGAGGGCCGAGCCCCTTGCACAAATTTCGTGCATCGGGCCTCTAGTCCTATATAATAAAAGCCTAATATGCTAAGTGTTCGGTCGTCCGTTCAACCAATCAAAGCGTAATGTGCTAATGATATGCTAAGGCTGCTCAACCGCTCGCTATGATGAGCACTGACCATCAGGGGGCAGACGCTCCAACTGGTAGGTTAGCTTGCTGCTCGGGTCCGGCAGATCAGGACTGAGTGAGATGGGCCGGACATGCCCTGGAGCCCTCCCGCAGTTCCTCCCCAGCTGGCCAACCTCCCATGTCCTTCCCCGGCCCGATCGTGCACCGGTGGGGTCCCTCAGCCTGGCCTGCGCCCTCTCGCAATCCGGGACCCCTCGGGGGATGTCAGAGAGCTGGTTTCGGCCCGATCTCACATGCCAGACCGAGGGACCCCAGTGGTGCATGAATTCATGCACTGGGCCTCTAGTATCTATATATCTGTCTATTTCTGTCTATTAATCACATGGAAATGGGATCCTTCCCCGGCCCGATCGTGCACCGGTGGGGTCCCTCAGCCTGGCCTGCGCCCTCTCGCAATCCAGGACCCCTCAGGGGATGTCGGAGCTGGTTTTGCCCCAATCTCACAGGCCAGACCGAGGGACCCCAGTGGTGCACGAATTCATGCACTGGGCCTCTAGTATCTATATATCTGTCTATCTATTTCTGTCTATTAATCACATGGAAATGGACTCATCTCTCTTATCTTTAAGACATAAAGAACAGGTCTTAGAATATGCTACAGTAGAAGGCACAGGGAATAAGTCAGACTTCCCATCTTTCCCTCAGGGAAGTTCCTACTCAGAATTCTTAATTCCAGTGTAAATGTCAGGTAGCCAGCTGGTGAACACACAATACAAGATGCAGATGACGTATTACAGAACTGTACACTGGAAACCGCTCTGATTTTGTTAACTAGTCCCACCCTAATAAAGTCGATAATCGTAAAGAGGCGTGTTTGGGCTGACAGCTGCCCAGAGAGCTGTCCCCCGAGTCCCTCCCCTGGGGGGCGGGAGCCACGCCCGAGGTGAGCGAGGATGCCAAGCCAGGCTGGCGGTGGTGGCACCTCCGAGGGAGGGTTTTGTGCAGGGTTTGTCCCTGGCACGAAAAGTAAGGGTGCGAACATGGGAAGGAGAGGCAGTTTACTGTCTAGTAGTCAGCGCTAATGGTAATAAAGAGCTAAGGTGAAGGTGTCAGATGTGGCGGGACTCACCGTCCGTCTCTCAGGGAGTCGTGGAGGAACACAGGGTCCATGTGAGGTCTGGACAGAGCAGGCACCTGCTGCCTCGCACTCTGCCCACCTGGGCCAGGCCAGGCCTGCACCTCGTGGTGGGCAGTGGCCGTCACTCAGCGCATCTCCCAGGCCATCAGCCATCCATCCGTGTTGGGGCTTGGGGAGCCCCCAGGACAAGCCATCACAGCAAAGCAGCACACGGACAGCTCAGTCCTGGCGAGCTCTGCAGGGGGACCCCGGGACCCGCTGTTGACAGGTGTGGAGTGGGTGGCTATTGCTCTCAGTTTATGGCTGGGTTGGGGATGACCATTTAGTCACATCTTTACTAAGATGGTCCTTAAAGTGCAGCCTATGAAATGAGTCCACGAGCCTCGTTCCACACAGAGTGGCCACAGGGAGCTGGCTTTCAGGGGTTATTAATCTTCACCTTCTTATTAGGGATCATTTTCAACGGGCACACAAGTGGAGAGAGCGGTGCAGAGACCCCTGCGACCAACATAGGAACCAGCAGTGGTGTTCCATCTGCCACCCACTCACAGTTTCCCCTAAAGTGTCTTAAAGCAAATGCCGACATCCTGTTATTCTACTTGTAAGTGCTCACATATCTCCCAGCCTGCCATGGAGTTGGAATCATACGGTATGTGGCCTTGTCAGACAGGCCTCTGTCACGCAGGGATATGCATGTAAAGTCCTTCCATCTCTCTTCGTGGGGGGGAGCGTTTTGTCTGAATAATATCCCGTTGTCCGGACGGACCCGGCTTATCCATCACCTGCTGAAGGGCACCTTGCTTGCGTCCAAAGTCTGTCCCGATGAGTCAGGCTGCCGTGAACATCCCTGTGCAGGTTGCTGTGTGGACATGCGTGTTCAGCTTTGGATAAATACCAAGGCGCCCTGTAGCTGGGTGTTCCAGCAGAAGTAGGTTGAG
>NW_005370495.1:838615-861687 GCF_000412655.1 Myotis brandtii | reverse complement strand
GGCTCCAGCCCTGGCCGGCACTCGCTGTCCTCAGGGCCTGGGTTTGGGCCCTTCTGATGGGAGCCCAGTGGCCTCGCTGTGGTTCCGCTTGCATTTCCCTGACGAGCTGTGATGTGGGGAACGTTGATGTGTCCTCTGTGTGTCCTCTCGGGCAAAGAGTCTCTCCAGGCCTTTCGCCATTTTCATTGTTTTCTGTTTGTTTGTTTTCTTATTGTTGAATTTTAAGATTTCTGTGTATATTTTGACTAACAATTTTTATCAGATGTGTCGTTTGCAAGTATTTCCTGCCCGCCTGTAGCTTGCCTTCTTATTCTGTTAACATGTCACAGAGCTCACGTGTGCTTTTTAATCATCGCCCACGAATGTGTTTTTTCTTTCATTTTAAAATTTTTCTTAATTTTATTTATTTAATCCTCACCGGAGGATATGTGTATTGATTTTATTTATTTTTCAGAGAGAGGAAGGGAAGGAGAGAGAGAGAGAAACATCAAATGGTTGCATATGATACACTCCTCAACTGGGAATTTAACCCGCAACCCAGACGTGTGCCCTGACTGGGAATGGAACCTGTAAGCTGTTGGTGTTCGGGCACGGCACTCCAACCACTGAGCCCCCTGGCCAGGACACGGAACACACGTTTTACATGTCAGTGATGTCCAACTTCTCATTTTCCCCACAGACTTCATACTCCTGCTGCTGTATTTCAAAAGACATTGCCAAGCCCCAGGTCATTTGGGTTTCTCTCCTGTTACCGTCCACACAGCCGTAAGGGTTTGCATTCTGCATGGAGGTCTGTACCCTTCGCAGTTCACGTCTGTGCAGGTTGTGAGGTCTGTGTTTCCAGGCAGAGTGGCTGCATGTGGCTGCGTCGCCTTAGCCCCGGGGTCAGAGGTCGGCTGGCTCTCTGTGTGCGGGGCCCTTTCTGGGCTCCCCATTCTGCTCCCTGCCTCTGTGGCTCTACCCCCCACGCCCGGGCTGTCCTGATGAGGTAGATTTATAGTGTTCTTCCTTCATAATCGCCTGTCAGAACCCGTATCACGCTACAGCTTCACCCAAACTTTTAGAATGTAAATGTGCTTCTTAAATTGAGGGTGAAATTGAAATTCAGAGTGAGGCGCGGCACCGAATTTCAGTTTATTACAAAAGCCAGAATTGATGTGTTTTTTCCAAGTTTCTTTTCCAACATTTCACGTTGCATGTGGTACTTGTAAGTGGTTTCTAGTATCGATGGGGCGCATGCATGCAGCAAAGGCTTACACATCACGGAGAACACATTTTACTGAGCGGCAGTCACAACATCCGTTCTACAGTCAGGACCAGAGGCGCACAGTAGGGCAACGTGCCCCAGTGGCGTGTCAGGTCCGGGCTGCTTTCCGGGTGCCAACCCCTTCTGCACAGTAGCCCCTCCTTATGAGGACCAGCCGGGGAGGAAACGAGGAAACGGCCACTGCATTTGCAGAGGGAAGTTCAGGGGTCTCCACACTTCACAGTGGAGCTGTGCATTTCAGCTATGCTACATTTCAAAACAAAAGGGGCAAGACTCGTGATTCGGGACAAAAAGTCCTATTGGTGCATTTCCCGAATCATGTAACAGATGTGTATTGAGCCAGCTGGTGTCCAGGGCGCCTACAGAGTTTTGCTGTATTATTTTTTTATCCTTTTTTGTTTTGTTTTTTAATTGTTGACTCTATTACAAGTGTCCCCCACCACCCCGTTTGCCTCCCTCCAGCCTGCCCCCGCCCCCAGGGCCTCACCACACGATCCTCTCGCTTTTATTGCATCTGAGAAGGAGGTGGGAGTGAAAGCACCTCACAGCAGTTCCACAGACTCGGGGTCAGGGGCTCGAGCGCATCAGCAGAGAGACGTCTGTCCCGTGAGCAGACAGGCCCCCGGCCTCTCACTACAATGCTCAGGGTTAGAGGGAAGGTCTTACCATTGGGACAGCACAGCCGGGGAGCAGAAGGGCAGGTGGGATTTGTGGGAAGTGGGGAAGGGGACCTGCTCAGGGCCGACCTGCTTCCTGTCACACGGAGGGGGGGCCCAGCCTGTGTGGACGGAGGGTGACCATGGACTTGGACGGAGGCCGCTGCCTTATCTCTGGAGGGACCCAGTGGGGCAAAGGTCAGGTGTGTGACAGGTGGACGTCGCCGTAATTTCAGGCCCCACGGTCGTCCAGGCAGCGCTGGTCTCCAGCCATCAGCCATGGACCCCAGGGCTTGGGGTCCCCAGGACGGGCCTTCAGAGCAGAGCCGCAGAGGGGACACCCCCAGGACCAGCTGTTCACACTGGAAGGAAATGGCTGCACAGGGGAGACCGGGCGACAAGTAGAGAAAATGAAAACCGAGACAGTGGCCCTTGTAAACTATGTTTTTATATATTTTCTCAATAATGCCTCTCCTTTCATCATTTAATTTAAAGGAAGCTGTATACCCTTCCATTGAAAGTAGAGTTGAACTTCCTTTTAGATAAGCCATATTAGTCAGGACACAGACATGTTCTCTGTAGTCTACTCCGACCCACGAGTACATTGCAGTGTTGTTTTTTATCTTCAGATGTAAAGTAACCACATGCTTTATTGTCACACTAGGGCTTGGTCTTGTCCAAGTGCTGAGCTGGACATATGACAGGTCTCAGTCGGGACTGGCCCTGGGCACTGTTCCTTCAAGGCACAGAGCAAGATGTCACATCGCTATCCATGGTTTTATTTCTTTATTTTTAATTAATATTTTTTTTAATTCTCACCTGAGGATATTTTTCCATTGATTTTTAGAGAGAGTGGAAGAGAGGCAGAGTCAGAGAGAAACATCGATGTGAGAGAGACATATTGATGGGTTGCCTTCTGCACGAGCCCCAACCAGGCCCTGGGCCAGGGAAGAGCCTGCAGCCAAGGTACATGCCCTTGACTGAAATCGAACCAGGACCCTTTGGTCTGCAGGCTGATGCTCTATCGACTGAGCCATACTGGCTAGGGCAGTGTCCATGGTTGTAAATGTGTCGGATGCTGCATTTTATTGGACATAGATTGTATATTTTATATCAGATACTGGAATGTCTTCCACAGAACTCCTTGTCTGCCACCTGCAAGTCACCAAGTACATCTTCCCCAGGGCCTCATGTGTGTGAGTGTGCTAATCCGTGGGTGTGGAGAAGTCACTCCTGTGAGTCCTTTCTGCCAGACCTCCAAATAGAAGAGGCTGACCAGACGTTACTCTTAGAATCTACTAGAGGCCCAGTGCACGGATTCGTGCACCAGTGGGGTCCCTTGGACTGGCCTACAGGGATCGGGCCAAAACCGGCTCCCTGACATCCCCCAAGGGGTCCCGGACTGTGAGAGGGCAGTTCTCGGGTGACGCATCTCAGAATCGGGCTCCCTCCTCTCTGGTTCCAGGTGCGTCACCCGTGAACCACAGCTGCCAAGTCACCGCAGCTCGACAGCTCCTGCATTGAGCGTCTGCCCCCTGGTGGTCATTGTGCAGCATAGCTACCAGTCGGACGGTCAGACGGTCGCTTAGGCTTTTATATATATGGATGTGGTGTCCCTTCCCTATTGTGGAAAAGTGGAAACAAGCCAGAGCCCTGAGGCCCACCCCTGAGGTCCCCTGCGGTCACTCTCCCAGCGCCTTCCTGGTGAGTGTCCAAACCGCTGTCCATGTCTGGCCAGCCACGAGCTCAAATGCGCGGCCGCTCCCGTCACAGAGCAGCCGAGCTTGGAGTCCAGTGCGGGGCTGGGCCCTGTGAGCAGCTTCAGTGACTTATGGAGTGGAATGGACGGACGGGTAGGCGGCCGAGTCACTAAACTCCGTGAAGTGGGTGGAATTGGCCCCGAGGCGATGGCATTGTTTAGTCCCTCCCCTGGGGGGACGTGCAGCCTCCATTCCACAGGCCCTGGGGCGTGTCTGCCTCCTGCACGCACCCCGACGATTTCTCCTCGGAATGTGATTTTTCGATATTTTCGCCACGGGTTGGTTGGAACCCTGTCGAGTCAATTACGTGATGAAAATGAAGTTGGATAATAACAAAGACAAAGACGCTGATTATTTTCCTGACAAATTGTATCTCGTTTGGTCAAAACAATACAGAAGTAAAAGACACGCCAAAACCTCACATTGTAGCAGTAACTTGGTACCGATGAGTAGTCAGAATGTAAGGTTCTGAATCCATCAGGAAATTCTTGCTGTTGTTGCTTATACTGCCTACATTCCTTGGATGTCATTTAGAAATCAGTTCCATGGATAGATTTCAAATACATGTGTGTGTGTGTGTGTGTGTGTGTGTGAGTGTGTACTTCAAATGTATAGGGGGTGGCAAAAGTAGGCTTACAGTTGTTGGTATGGGAAATAGTACAGTCACTAGTAGATCATAGTGCAAGAATAAACTCACGTACTCACAACTGTAAGCCTACTTTGGCCCCACCCTGTACGTGTACAAATACTAAAGGAATCTCTAAAAAGTACAATGAATCGTGTGATGCGCAGGTAGAACAGAATCCTGGGGGAATGTAATATTCTCCGTTTTGTTGGATATTCATGGGATCACAGTCCTCTTGCTCTCGGGGAACGGCCTCTTTGCTCTTCTTTGAAACCCTGGCTCTGTGTGCGGGACACGCGTGTGCACCGCTTCTCCCACCGGCTCTCCAGCGCGCTCTCTGCCCGGCCTCCTCGCCGCCCCTGGGGGCTCTGGTCCTGCTCATGCTCACGTGTTTCTCCGTCACGTCTTCCAGACACGGAAGATGGAGTCCTGACATGTTTGTGTTTCAGTTAGAGATGGAGAGGGAGAGAGGGAATAGTTCAGAGAGCAAAGGTTTGTAAACTATGAAGACGCAGAGCCTTCCCTGGGTGGGGAGGCCCGGGGGACAGAGAAGGAGCCTGTGGGTCTCCCGTCCCCACGGCTGATGGCTGTTGATCACGTTGCATTTCACTGAATTCGCTGTTGACTCAGGGCTGTGCCGACGGCGCCCGGCGCTGCTCTATGGCCTGTCGCTGGAGCCCATGGCGCGTTCGGATAAACCATCACCGCAGCCCCGAAGGGCCCGTGCGCGGCTGCTCCCTGTTTACGCACAGCGTCCACGCAGAAAGCATTCTGACCTGGAAAGCGTTTCTGGGAGTTTATTTGAGCCAAACTGTCGCCAATCGCCGGGAAGCAGAGTCTCAACGGGTTGGGGTAGTGCTCCGGAGAATGGCGGGTTTTCCCCCATTTTTATACATTACCATCAAAGGAAGAGGGGGGCCTGAGTGGGTGACAGGGACTCCATTGGTGATGGATGAGGGAGGCAGGAGAAAGCAAAGGGGGGACCTCTGGGATTGGATGAAGAGTGAGATGATGTGGGTGTAGGACAGTTAACAGGCAACACTTAACAAGATAACAGTAACGACAGGGGAATCTGTGGTGTGACCCAGGCACATTGGTTGTGCCGAGGGGTCTGGAAAAGGGAAGTTACAAGTTCCCCCATGTCCCACAGGTGTGTGATCCTAGAGGCAGAGACAACAGGCTCCGTGAAGACGGAAGTTGGTCTTTGTCAGGGAAGGTGCTGGCCTAGGACGTGACTGCCCGCTATAAACGGCTTTTAGTTAAAGGTTTTCACTTCAGACCATCCCATGTGGTCACTGTAGGTCTGAGTTTGCACGGCCACCACGCAGGCCTCCCCTGAGCTGGTCGGGTCAGCTTGTGGCTCCATTTGTCCACAGCAGCCACGAAGCCGCTGTCCCCAGTGTGTGGCCGCTGGTAGGAACACCTGCTGCCTGTCTCCACCGGGTCTGCCTCAGCCCCTCGCTCCTGCCCCCCAGCCCATCCTCTGTGTTCTGTTCTCCCCATGGACTCCCTCTGCCTCCGTAGGGATGTGCCGTCCTCTCACTCCATCTATGGGTCCTACGTGTCCCCCGATGCCCATCTAAAGGGTCACCTGTTACTTTGTGAGGCCTGTCCCCTCCCAGCCTTTGCTGTTTCCTCTCTAAGCATCTCCAGCCACATCGACGGGCAGGAGACAGGGCGCCAACCTGCTTCCTCTGTGGGTTTGTTCTCACCTCTGCTCACCTCACCTCTGCTTCACGCGTCAGTCTTGTCTGCAGCACCTGGAGCAGCCCTGTGGGTCAGCGGTGGCCCTGTGTACATCTGTCCCGTAGTGATGGGCTCTCGCTATGGCTTTAGATAGCGAGACAGGCCAGACATTGACAGCTCATTGGTGCTCAGTGGTTGAGCATTGACCTATGAGCCAGGAGGTCACAGTTCAATTCCTGGTCAGGGCACATGTCCCAGTTGCGGGCTGGATTCCCAGTGTGGGGAGTGCAGGAGGCAGCCGATCAATGATTCTCTCTCATCATTGATGTGTCTATCTCTCTATCCCTCTCCCTACCTCTCTGAAATGAATAATATGTGTATGTATATATATATATATATTTTTTTTTAAAGTCTATCCCAGAGTCTAAAGGAGCAAGAACGGTCCACGTCATGGGGCACTGGCCCTGCGCCAGGCACTGGGCTGGTCACTCACTCCTCTCCTCTCAGTTACCCCGAGAGGTAGACATGGCACCCACCCCCCCATTCACAGACGGGGGGACAGGAACACGGAGGGGAAGGGACATTGTCATGATCCCAGGGCCCCGAGTGGAAGAGGGGGTTCGAGCGTGGGTCCCGGCTGCAGAGCCCTCACTCCGAGCCACGCCTTGCCCCGTCTCATTGCCAAGCACAGGCGGCGGGGACGGCGTCTGAAGCTGTGCGAGGTCAGGCACGTCCGGGGCCGGCGCAGCTCACTTCTCTGGGCGTCCGTGCCGTCCGTCTCTCAGCCCGGCAGCGCCCAGTGGCACACGCGGTGGAGACCATTGTCCGACATCCCCGCGTGCGGGCTGCTTGGTGCTGACAAGTTCGGATGGCTGCATCCTTCCAGATCACACAGTCAGGACAGGCTCTCACCCAGAAACTTCATTTTCATATTTGAAATGCAGACGCCTTCATTTCTCTACAGAAGTTAAATTTTATAGTCCGTTTGGCATCATCATTTTACGCTGCGGTTTTCCTCCCGAGGCCTGGTGCGCATGGGAATTCGAGACATCGGCTGGTGTTTCTCCTCGTGGTGTTAAGAGAATTAATGTAACAGCCTCTGAAATTGGTTAGAGCTGCTTGACAAAAGCCACCCGGGTGATGAGACAGCAGAATCCTCTCTCTGTTCGCGCATCTCCCACCCGGGGCCCCGCAGGGCGGAGCAGGGCCTGTTCTTGGTGCAAAGAAGGAGAAGGCGGTTCCCGGGGGGCGATTGACGGACAACGACTGCCTGACTTGGCTGCGGGGAGACTCCTGTTTGTGTTTCAAAGATTTGCAAACGACACGGGGTTGACACGGGGTTGGGATACTCACAGAATAGTTTCACACACCCAGACAAGCCATCTGCACCCCAAGCAGAGAACCCAGAGCCCTCATGTAGCAGCTGCTACCCCGGTCATGTACAAAGGGGCCTCTACTCCACCGGCTAGTCTCTGTGTCAGAAGCTTTCGGGGTCAAGCTGCGCGGCTTTACTCCCGGAGCCTCCCCGCGTCTCTAATACCGAGTCCCCGGACCTGCAACCAGTTACATTTTATTTTCATGGTGTGAGTGCCATTTACTCATGTAAGCTGTTCCCAAATAGTTACATCACCGTTGAGGAAATTAGAACTAACTTCAAGTAAATGTTACTGTTCCATGTTAAATTTAACCACGAGGCTCTAAAGACCTCCGATTATTTTAGAGGGCACATGCGAGCTATGCTGTTAACATGCATGCCGTCACAGGCCAGGCATGGAATTACTCGTCTAACCCACAGAACACGGGACTCTAGAGCAGTGCCCAGGGCCCTGGTAGGAAATCCTGTTACCAGCAAGATTGAAGGAAATGTGCTGAAAAGCTCTAAGTTAATCAAATGAATCTGTAATGAAAGCATGTCATTAAAACATTACTGAAACTCACTTTTAAGATCAAAATAATTCTTATTACAGAATATTACTAAACATTTTATGAAGCTTATTAATAATTCTTAAGAAAAAATATGTAAATGAAGCAGTTATTGCAGGAAATCTGTCCGCTTAGCCACTTACACTCATAATGCCATCATTCCACTTCAGGATTTCTCACATTTGTCATTTAGTTTTCATTAAATAAGCATCATATTTAAACTAAATTTGCATAGAAGTACCCTCTGATGGGTGCCATATTGCAAATGAGATACCCCCTGGGGTGTTTGAACCTCCTTTCGTGTTAATAGTCTTGGTGTTGGTGCCACTGTCACCTGCCTCTCTGTCGACCTTTGTTCCCATCTGGGTATTTCAAGATGAGAAGGTCATGTGTTGCTCTGCATCCTGTCCCAAATTTCTCTTTACGTGATGAAAAGAAAATATTGTTTAAAAAAAGGGGGTCGGGCAGGAGGTGGGGGGAGGGGGAGCCCGGCCGGTGTGGCTCAGTGGTTGAGCATTGACCTATGAACCAGGAGGTCACGGTTCGATTCCCAGTCAGAGCACATGCCCGGGTTGCAGGCTCGATCCCCAGTAGGGGGCGTGCAGGAGACAGCAGGTCCATGATTTGCTCTCATCATTGATGCTTCTATCTCTCTCTCCCTCTCCCTTCCTCTCTGAAATCAATAAAATATATATTTTTTAAAAAAGGGGGGGAGGGAGGGAGGACAGAGGTAAAAAAATTTCCAAAGAAAATCCAGAATGAGTTTAAAGGGTATTTTTTCATGCTTTTTGAATGGTTCTGGCTTTTCCATGCTTAGGACCTTATAACAGATCCCCCCCCACCACCACCACCACACACACACCACACACACAGGCCTGGCCAGCTCCTCCTCTTGCTCCTCCTCTTCCAGCTCCTCTTCCTCCTCCAGTTCCTCCTCCTCCAGCTCCTCCCCCTCCTGCTCCCGGGGACTCTGGGAAGAAGCTCTCAGGCCCCTACTCAGAGGCTCCATGCTGTCCGCTGGCTCCTTTCCACTCTGCCCCCACCTGAGCCCACCAAGCCCTTAGGATCCCTTGTCCGAATCCCTTGCTACACTTCACCCCACGCCAGCTCTGTGCCTGCCAGGCAGTAGGACCCAAGTGTTTGGTTTTTTAAAGAATATTTTTATTGATCTCATAGAGGAAAGGAGAGGGAGAGAAAGAGAAACATCAATGATGAGAGAGAATCATGGATCAACGGCCTCCTGCACGCCCCACACTGGGGACCGAGCCCGCAACCTGGCAAGTGCCCTGACGGGAAATGAACTGTGACCTCCAGGTTCATGGGTCCCACCGGCAGGACCCCGGTCTTTTCAGTGAATAAAGGAGTTGCTGCCTGGCCGGCGAGGTGACTGCCCTGGGAGGGCCATCCGAACATCGCCACCTGAGGGCGGGGCCCTTTCCGCCCGGCTCCCAAATCCACGAGGTGCGGCCCTTTCTCTGGGGTTTACAGACCTTCTGTCCCCGTGAAGTGCTCCGCAAATACTCGAGGGAGTGATTGAATCTTACGCTGCGTTCAGGAACCTGCCCCCAGAAAGATGGCCTTTGTACCCGATGTGCTTTTCAGTGAATGGGCGATAGTGGGCCAGGCCTCTAACATGAAACCCCATCACAGCTGCCGGTAAGTTAGCAAACACGGAAGACGGCACAGGGAGACTCAGTGTGTCTTCCTGGCACCTTCTAAGGATGTCATGCTTCGGGAGGGGATAATGTCCATGAAGCATTTTATTTTCACCAGCAGGGCCCGGTGTACGCCTGGTTTCCAAATTAATATTGAAGAGAGAAACACTCATTTTCAGAATTGCCTCCCTCTTCGTTTTCAAAACATCACTTTGATGTTTTCTTACGTATTAATTTAAACATCTAAAGAACTTTTCAGAAAACCTCTTGCATATCTATTTGTGAGCCCCCAAATTATATGGTTTATGCATAAGAAAAAGTTAACAGTATTTGTAATTATTAAATCAAAGTATTATTTTTTTCTTCTTACTCTATTTTTATTATTACACAGCTTGTTTTTTTTCCTTTGTTTTCTTTTCTTTCTTTCTTTTTGTTTTTTTTGTTGTTGTTGTTGCTGTTGTTAATCCTCACCCGAGGATATTTTCCCATGGATTTTTAGAGAGAGTGGAAGGGAGAGGGAGAGACACAGAGAAAGCAACATCAGTGTGAGAGAGACACATCGATTGGTTGCCTCCCGCATGTGCCCTGAACAGGGCCGGGATGGAGCCTGGCGGGGCCCTTTCCGCCCGGCTCCCAAATCCACGAGGTGCGGCCCTTTCTCTGGGGTTTACAGACCTTCTGTCCCCGTGAAGTGCTCCGCAAATACTCGAGGGAGTGATTGAATCTTACGCTGCGTTCAGGAACCTGCCCCCAGAAAGATGGCCTTTGTACCCGATGTGCTTTTCAGTGAATGGGCGATAGTGGGCCAGGCCTCTAACACGAAACCCCATCTCAGCTGCGGGTAAGTTAGCCAACAGGGGACGAAGGCACAGGGAGACTCAGTGTCTTCCTGGCACCTTCTAAGGATGTCATGCTTCGGGAGGGGATAATGTCCATGAAGCATTTTATTTTCACCAGCAGGGCCCGGTGTACGCCTGGTTTCCAAATTAATATTGAAGAGAGAAACACTCATTTTCAGAATTGCCTCCCTCTTCGTTTTCAAATTGTTACCTAAATAGGCTCCAAACGTGTGGCTTTTGAGCAAACGTGTTGGTCATTCAGATGCCTGGCTCTGAGCAGCGTGTCCCCGGGTGGAACGAGGCTGCTATTCATAACCGAGTCCACGCGGCCAGGCGAGGGCGCGGGTGAGGGCCCATGGATAGAACTCGGACCGCCTGCAGCTCTTATCATCCCCAGCACCTGGACCAGTTTGGAAACTGGTGACGGACAAGTTGTCTGGGAAGATTCCCGGAGGAGGGGCCGCGGCAGCTGAGAGCATGATTGCGTGGCAGAGAAGCCACGCTGAAGCCGGAAGGAAGGCGGGTGCCCACGTCACGGTGGGCAGAGCAGGGCCGGCTGCTGGGAGTAGCTGACCCACTTACAGCCCTCTCCCTGTTCCTTGAGCACATGGCCCGCGGCACAGTGGTGCCCACGTGCCCAGGGCAGCAGCTTCCAGAGGACTCCTTTACTCTCAGGAGCCAAGTGCAGGGTCAGAAACGTCTGTTTCCATAAAATCACCCCTCAGAGCCTCTCAGAACAGCCTGAAGGCACATTCCCCCTCAGCACACACCGGTGGTGGTTTTATTGGCCCCAGGCGGAGACTTATCATTGTTACTTAATTACTCCTTTTTCTCTCTTTTGTCATCTTTTACTGTTTTCACCAGCATTTATCCTGCAACCGGGCATGTGCCCTGACCAGGAATCGAACCGTGACCTCTGGTTCATAGGTCCACGCCCAACCACTGAGCCACGCAGTCAGGCCGAGGCAGTTATTCCTGGGAGTGAGAAGGGTCATGAACTTACACTTACTTCTGTCCAGTGCCTGTTGGTCATTCACCCTGTGCTGCCTCTCAGGGATGTGGCATTTTCAGGACCCTCGCGGGACGCAGTGAGATGTGGCCAGACTGTCACTGTTATTCTTCTAACTGGCGCTGCTCTCAGCCGGTGTGGAGGGGGGCTGTCCAGGCTGGGCGACTGATAGAGGCTGAGCTGGAATCCCTCTCGCCTCCCTCTGTTTAAATAGCCCCTGGCTTCCTCCTCCATGTTTATTTACCTGAGACAAGGTATGAATAAAACTCTAGGAATAGACTGAAAGTATGTCTCCATACATCCATAGGTAGGTGGGTAGGTAGATAGATAGACAGCCGGAAGGGTGGGTGAACGGGTGGATAGAAAGACGGATGGATAGTTACATATATTGATTGATAGGTGATGGGTGGAAGGATAGATACATAGGAAATAGGTAGACAGATCAATAGACAGATAATAGGTGACAGATGAAGATCAGTAAATCAATACGTGATAGGTGGGTGATGGATAGGTATGGTGGGATAGATAGATACCAGTAAGTAGCAATTTACACAGAAAGACATGCCCACACACCTGAGGTCGATGGCAGACGCCCCCGTGCATTGCCTTTCGTTTCCTGCACGCGGAGACACTCCCTCCCGCAGGCCACACCTCTGGGCTGGCGGTGCGGGGCCAGCAGGAGCATCAGCCCAGACAAGCATGTGATGGCACATTGCGGTGGGTGCTGCAGCGCAAGCTGCCGGGAGCACGGGACGAGAACAGGGTTAGGGGTCGCACTTCTGTTAGGGTCCATGTGGCCCCTTTGGACGGGGTTTCCACCTGACAACTACAGGGTGGGGAGCTTGGGGTCAGGAAATGAGAGGGAAGAAGGGGTGCGCCGGGCACAAGGGGAAGAGTGGACAAAGCCTCAGCCTGGGTGGGTGGAAACAGCGCAGGCCCAGGATACTCGGTGCCCCCTCCCCCCCGCCCCGCCCAGGCTCAGGTCATCCTGGGTTCCTCCCGGCAGCCTGACCCGTGCAGCAAAGGAGAGGCTTCCTGGGACCCCGGCCGCTGTCTTCCCTGAGGCCCAGTCTGTGTTGCGTTTCTCCACACGAGTTTCCTGGTGCTCAGCTGCCGGGTGAATGAAACCCGCACAGCAAGCTTCAGGCAGGTTTTGTGCACTCAGGTCCCGTAGCGGGGGCAGAACTTTCTGATTTTCAAAGATGATCAGTGTGTGTTCCCTGGGGAGCAGGACCGAGGCTGTCTGTCTGTGTGGACAGTTTCTGCCTGTGTTTCTGCACCCCGGGCTTGGCCACCGCATTCCTTCCCGACCACAACCTGGTGGCCAGGACACGGCCCCCACGGCGAGGCCAGGTCCCAGCCTGACCACAGCGGCTGGTGTTCTCAGCAGGGCTGTTTGCTCTTGAAAGCTGTAGGTGCAGCCATGACAGCAGGTCTGGAATGACATCATTTGTGATGACATTGATGAGGTGCCGAGGACCTAACTCTTGCTTATAGCAAAGGCCTGTGGTCAGACTGGTTCGGTTATATGTTGTTTCGCTTAAAGTCACAGACCCACTGCGGACTTACTCTATGTTGATGACATTTGACTAGACAACCCATTTGGTTATGTAGAAACCGCTCTGCCCTTACATAGGTGGGTGATCCCTGGCCTCTTGCACGCTCCCTAGCTGTTCTCACACCTACACTGAACCTTATAAAATTGTAGTCGTAGGTCAAAAAGGTTGACTCTGGACAGTTCGTAGTTTAATTTCAAGTTTTGTTTCACTTATTGGGCAATTTTACCCACTTAAAATATAGCCAAAAATGTTGCAAAATAAGAAAAATTATTTCCAAACAAGGATAGGTTCTTTGAATTTTAAGAAATACTTGCTGGCAACAGGTCCTGCTCAGAGTGCCTGTGGTAGAGCAGAGACGTGTGATGTTTGTTCAGAGACTGCAAATTGTGAAAGGCTTTTCCCACGGTTTACTGACGCCATTACGGCACCTGGCAAGTGACGAGAGGGAGGCCTTGCTGTGCTAAGATGACGACAAGGCCCGCGTCTCTGCTTCTGCCCGACAGGCTTTGAGTTTTGATAAGACCCTTATCAACAGCACATGCTCAGAAACCCTGAGCCATCCAGTTGGGGTGGGGGAAGGGACAGTTTAACTGTGGTTACTTTCTTCTTAACAAGGTTATGAGTCTGCAGCATGTTGACCAATGATATCTTCCAGACATGGCTGTTTTGCTACATCCTGGGTTAAAGGATCCGGAGTGCCAGTGCAAAATTCTCCATCTTTAAGGTGGAATGAGCCACCTGGGTCTTGCTGGATGCAGATTGGGTTCTGTGCTTCTATCTCTCTCTCCCTCTCCCTTCCTCTCTGAAATCAATAAAATATATATTTTTTAAAAAAGGGGGGGAGGGAGGGAGGACAGAGGTAAAAAAATTTCCAAAGAAAATCCAGAATGAGTTTAAAGGGTATTTTTTCATGCTTTTTGAATGGTTCTGGCTTTTCCATGCTTAGGACCTTATAACAGATCCCCCCCCACCACCACCACCACACACACACCACACACACAGGCCTGGCCAGCTCCTCCTCTTGCTCCTCCTCTTCCAGCTCCTCTTCCTCCTCCAGTTCCTCCTCCTCCAGCTCCTCCCCCTCCTGCTCCCGGGGACTCTGGGAAGAAGCTCTCAGGCCCCTACTCAGAGGCTCCATGCTGTCCGCTGGCTCCTTTCCACTCTGCCCCCACCTGAGCCCACCAAGCCCTTAGGATCCCTTGTCCGAATCCCTTGCTACACTTCACCCCACGCCAGCTCTGTGCCTGCCAGGCAGTAGGACCCAAGTGTTTGGTTTTTTAAAGAATATTTTTATTGATCTCATAGAGGAAAGGAGAGGGAGAGAAAGAGAAACATCAATGATGAGAGAGAATCATGGATCAACGGCCTCCTGCACGCCCCACACTGGGGACCGAGCCCGCAACCTGGCAAGTGCCCTGACGGGAAATGAACTGTGACCTCCAGGTTCATGGGTCCCACCGGCAGGACCCCGGTCTTTTCAGTGAATAAAGGAGTTGCTGCCTGGCCGGCGAGGTGACTGCCCTGGGAGGGCCATCCGAACATCGCCACCTGAGGGCGGGGCCCTTTCCGCCCGGCTCCCAAATCCACGAGGTGCGGCCCTTTCTCTGGGGTTTACAGACCTTCTGTCCCCGTGAAGTGCTCCGCAAATACTCGAGGGAGTGATTGAATCTTACGCTGCGTTCAGGAACCTGCCCCCAGAAAGATGGCCTTTGTACCCGATGTGCTTTTCAGTGAATGGGCGATAGTGGGCCAGGCCTCTAACACGAAACCCCATCTCAGCTGCGGGTAAGTTAGCCAACAGGGGACGAAGGCACAGGGAGACTCAGTGTCTTCCTGGCACCTTCTAAGGATGTCATGCTTCGGGAGGGGATAATGTCCATGAAGCATTTTATTTTCACCAGCAGGGCCCGGTGTACGCCTGGTTTCCAAATTAATATTGAAGAGAGAAACACTCATTTTCAGAATTGCCTCCCTCTTCGTTTTCAAAACATCACTTTGATGTTTTCTTACGTATTAATTTAAACATCTAAAGAACTTTTCAGAAAACCTCTTGCATATCTATTTGTGAGCCCCCAAATTATATGGTTTATGCATAAGAAAAAGTTAACAGTATTTGTAATTATTAAATCAAAGTATTATTTTTTTCTTCTTACTCTATTTTTATTATTACACTTGTTGTTTTTTTTCCTTTGTTTTCTTTTCTTTCTTTCTTTTTGTTTTTTTTGTTGTTGTTGTTGCTGTTGTTAATCCTCACCCGATATTTTCCCCACATCGATTGGTTGCCTCCCGCATGTGCCCTGAACAGGGCCGGGATGGAGCCTGTAACCCAGGTACGTGCCCTTGACCGGAATCGAACCTGGGACCCTTCAGTCCAAGGGCCGAGGCTCTATCCACTGAGCAAACCTGGCGAGGGCCCCAGCATCTTTCTTAAAGGGAATAGAGGTTTGGACAATCCCTGGTGCTCTGTGTGTGGCAGACGCGTGCTTTCTGGGCAACTGGGCCGTTGGGCAGCTCGAGGGCAGAGGGGGCCTCTGGGCTGGGGGCACCTCACTCCCGAGTGTGGGCATAGGGGTTAGGGCGCAGGTGACATGACAGGCAGGACTGGGAGGTGAGGGCAGGACAGGGCCACAGCTTACCCAGGTCCCGTCCGGTTCTCTGAGGACGGCGTTAGCGACCTCGAGCCAGCAGGGCCCGGTGTACGCCTGGTTTCCAAATTAATATTGAAGAGAGAAACACTCATTTTCAGAATTGCCTCCCTCTTCGTTTTCAAATTGTTACCTAAATAGGCTCCAAACGTGTGGCTTTTGAGCAAACGTGTTGTTCATTCAGATGCCTGGCTCTGAGCAGCGTGTCCCTGGGTGGAACGAGGCTGCTATTTATAACCGAGTCCACGCGGCCAGGCGAGGGCGCGGGTGAGGGCCCATGGATAGAACTCGGACCGCCTGCAGCTCTTATCATCCCCAGCACCTGGACCAGTTTGGAAACTGGTGGCGGACAAGTTGTCTGGGAAGATTCCCGGAGGAGGGGCCGCGGCAGCTGAGAGCATGTTTGCGTGGCAGGGAAGCCACGCTGAAGCCGGGAAGGAAGGCGGGTGCCCACGTCACGGCGGGCAGAGCAGGGCCGGCTGCTGGGATTAGCTGACCCACTTACAGCCCTCTCCCTGTTCCTTGAGCACATGGCCCGCGGCACAGTGGTGCCCACGTGCCCAGGGCAGCAGCTTCCAGAGGACTCCTTCACTCTCAGGAGCCAAGTGCAGGGTCAGAAACGTCTGTTTCCATAAAATCACCCCTCAGAGCCTCTCAGAACAGCCTGAAGGCACATTCCCCCTCAGCACACACCGGTGGTGGTTTTATTGGCCCCAGGCGGAGACTTATCATTGTTACTTAATTACTCCTTTTTCTCTCTTTTGTCATCTTTTACTGTTTTCACCACCATTTATCCTGCAACCGGGCATGTGCCCTGACGAGGAATCGAACCGTGACCTCTGGTTCATAGGTCCACGCCCAACCACTGAGCCACGCAGTCAGGCCGAGGCAGTTATTCCTGGGAGTGAGAAGGGTCATGAACTTACACTTACTTCTGTCCAGTGCCTGTTGGTCATTCACCCTGTGCTGCCTCTCAGGGATGTGGCATTTTCAGGACCCTCGCGGGACGCAGTGAGATGTGGCCAGACTGTCACTGTTATTCTTCTAACTGGCGCTGCTCTCAGCCGGTGTGGAGGAGGGCTGTCCAGGCTGGGCGCCTGATAGAGGCTGAGCTGGAATCCCTCTCGCCTCCCGCTGTTTAAATAGCCCCTGGCTTCCTCCTCCATGTTTATTTACCTGAGACAAGGTATGAATAAAGCTCTAGGAATAGACTGAAAGTATGTCTCCGTACATCCATAGGTAGGTGGGTAGGTAGATAGATAGACAGCGAGGTGGATAGGTAGATGGATGACAGCTAAGTGGGTAGGTAGATGGATGACAGCTAGGTGGGTAGGTAGACAGCTAGGTGGATAGACAGCTAGATGGATAGGTAGACAGCTAGGTGGATAGGTAGACAGCTAGGTGGATAGACAGCTAGATGGATAGGTAGACAGCTAGGTGGATAGGTAGACAGCTAGATGGATAGGTAGACAGCTAGATGGATAGGTAGACAGCGAGATGGGTAGGTAGGTGGATGACAGCTAGGTGGGTAGGAGACAGCTAGGTAGATAGGTAGATGGTGGGTGACAGCTAGGTAGGTAGGTAGATGGGTGACAGCTAGGTAGGTAGGTAGATGGATGACAGGTAGGTGGATAGGTAGACAGCGAAGTGAGTAGGTAGATGAATGACAACCACTCTTAACCTTCGGCGTAGATCACTTGATACATAAAGCGGTGCCTGAGGAGCCGCCTGTTGATGGGTGCTTACAGAGGAAGTGCTCTTTGCTGACAGAAAGTGTTTTTAAGGATCTTTCATTGGCTTAAATTGAATTTGAGTGTCATTAATAGTGCCGAGTGCTAATTATGCTTTCAAGTGGTTAAAATAAAGGGCTTCCGTCTCCAGTTGTTCCTTCAGTGAGTATCTATCGATCGAGTGCCAGCCACGCGCCTCCTCCATGCTGGGTCCTGGGATGGCGGCAGGGACCAGGACAGATAAGCTCCCCGTGCTCCGGAGTCACGGCCCCGTGTTCGGGGAAGGCATCATAGAGCAAACACGTCAGGGCAGCGTGTCCTCCAATAGCATCATTTCTTTCAATGTCATTTCCTTACAACGTTATGAGACGCAGGAGGGACTAACCCTCTTGCTCTCGGTGAGCCCGTGGTAAGACCGACTTTGTTGTACATCCTTGTGCTGAGAGTCACAGAACCTCTCTACGATGTCGGTGAGGACTCACCATATAGAGTATAGCGGATGGCGGTCCGTGTGCTGACGTAGAATAAACCTGGGTAAATAGAGGTTAAGGGAGATAAAGTCAAGGGGAGGGAGCACCTGGGCTTGGGGGTCCTAGCGTTTGTGTGCGGTGACAGCAGAGACCTGGCTAACGAGGCAGCCCTGAAGGAGAGATGGGAGAGGTGAGGGCAGCTGGGCAGATGGTGGAGGGAGGTGCACCGGGAGGAGGGGCAGAGGTACCAGGGTCCGATGGACGACATGCTCAGCAAGCCCAAGGAGGTGGTGCCTGCCACACAGGATGAGAGGGAGGCACAGATCAAGGTGACCTCTGACGAGTGGGGAAGGTCGAGCCCATTGGCCACGAGCAAATGTAAGGGTCTCGGCTTCTGCTCGAGGCAACACAGGAACCCTTTTAGGCGTTTGGAAGGAAGCGTGGCTTTATCTGGCTTATACCTCACAGGGAGCACAGGAGTTTTGTTGAGAATACACAAGACAGGGCAGGAGGAGGCCAGGCAAAGCTAGAAAGACCAGCAGGGAAGCTCTTGAAATGAGACAGCACTGGGTGCGGGTGCTGGGATGGTGGGAAAGGCCACATGACGGATGTGTTCTGAAGTAGAATTCATGTGATTTTCCAGGGGTTGAGCTGTAGGATGGAATGAGCCAAGACTGACTCCAAGGTCTGTGGTCCAAGTGAAGGATGAAGCCACATTTGGGGCCAGCACAGCGGATGGAGCCAAGACTGACTCCAAGGTCTGTGGTCCAAGTGAAGCCACATTTGGGGCCAGCACAGCGGATGAAGAGGTGGGAGCAGGCTTGGGGATGGGGCAGGGAGATAAGAAGTCGGTGGAGATTCTCAGCTATTCAGAAGGAGGTGTGAGTGGTCTGTGAGACACAGGAGTTTCAGGCTCAGGGCAGATGTCAGGATTGGAGAAGCCATAAGATATTCAGTACCATGAGGAGGAGAGAGGGACTCCCTTTCCTCTGTGGGTCATCATGGCTGGTCTTTTCATGGAGTCTCCAGTGTCCTCTCCATGTGCAGCTGATGACTCGTCACTTTTGTCATCAGTGGGCAGCTCTCCATGTCCCCACCTGTTGCCCAGGGAAGTGGGCTTCACAACGTCACGAGAAAAAGAATTTTCTGAGACTGTCATGAGAGGATGACATATGGTAAAAAGTTTGTTTCTGTGTATTTAAACCCCTGAGTTCCTGCTGCCGACTTTTCGCAGCAAGGGTTCAAGAATCTGGAGAAGGGGCTGCAACATAAATGAAGACACTAGACAAGAAATATAAATTTGGAAGGCATGGGGCGCCAGGTGGAGGCTTACCTTCTCCTGGAGTGGCTCTCTGACTTTTCCATCCCCTTTGCTTTTATTTACTAGGATATACCTATGCCCTTTAGCAAAGCAAACACACATCAATGGTAAGATTTGGTAAACAATAAAGGATTATCAGGTTAGGGGAATTGCCTTCAGCTGTTCAGTCAGCAGCAGGTAATAATATGCATATTTTCAGCCCTGCTGAATATCAAAGTCCATCAGCCTTCTGATGGACTTCTTGCATTTATTATGCTAACTACTGTTGGTCTTTGCCTCCAGCAAGTTCCAAGGTCCCATTTCCCTCCATCCCAGCAAGAAAGAAGGCCAGTTTGCTTTCAGTAGAGCAATAGATCCATTGCCCAGAGTTGTGCTCCATGTTCCACAGTCTCATCCAGCACCCGGCTGGCTTAGCCTGTGTCTCCTCCCCGCCCCCCACTTGTCTATCAGTCCATGGAGGCGGGGTCTGCAGGGCTGCGTGGCTTGGAGAGAACAAGGCAGAAGCAAAGAAACAGAAACAAGGGAGCCCCAAGAGCTCAGAGTGGGCCCTTTGCCTGGGGGATTATGCAGCCCCACATTCTCACCCACTTGCATTGGCTCCACCCCCTCTGACCAATGAGCTCTGTTTCCAAGTTTGACTGACAGGCACCTTCCCTAAGTCAGCCAAGCTTCACTGCGCATGTTCCGTCTCCCCCTTTGTGGTACGGCTTCCCGCAGTGATCGGTGGGAACTGGCCGGTGGTTCTGGGGGTGTGCAGAATTGCAGCTTCCCGGTGAAGGTGCCCAGATGACATGCTCCTTCCTGTTATTAATAACCAGCTCATCCCCACGGCATCGCTCGGAGCCGTGTTAGTGCAGTGATGGTGGTTTTGCTCTCGGACGTCCACAGTCAGCCCTTTCATGAGACACACCATGCGTGTTGAGAGTAACTACAGGTGTGCAAGCGGTGAGAACAGACGGGTCAAGGCCAGCAGCCCGAGCAGAGAGGGAAGCCTCATTCGCCCCGGATTCCAACCAGCGAAGCCGAATTGAGTTCCAACTTCAGTTCTTTCTTAGGTCTCTTCTTCTTGACCGTCATAGTCTGTTCCAACCACAGCACAGTCAGTGCTTGTGAGGAAGGGGTGGCTGCCTTTCTGTCATGATCGAGGCTTGCTTATCCGTGTTTCAGCATCTCATCATGTAAGGTTATCTCATAAAATGTAGTCGATGTAATAGGATTGCAGGCTGTGTGTGGGGGAGGCATCCCGCTCAATTGCAGTCATTTAGGTGTGGACACAGGTTACACATCAAAAAAACATCCAGCAAGATGACGGCAGCATTTGACAACCGAGACGGTGTGTAATAAGGTCGGTGCTTTTATTGATAGATTTTAATATGTTTGAAAAGTAGGCATTTGGACCTTCTCTAATATTTCATTACATGCAGGTCATATTGGAAAAGTGTCTTTTATTTTTTTTAAGTTTGCTCCAAGATTAATATTAAATTTGAGGTCTAGATTCAAGTTGCAGAAAAATGCCTAAATCAGAGAAAATGTTGAAAGACTGTGGTGCGAGCATCCCGTTGCCTGGGAGATATTTGCTGAGACTGAAGGTTGTTTGTAACCCATGTTCCTACGACTTTCCTGCCGAGTCCCCGAGGGAGAGGCGGTGCCCGAGGGGAACGGAGGAAACGGCGTTTTCCATGTAACCCTCCCGGCTCTGAGCTGTGTGACCTTGGCAGCCCGTGTCGGAGAAAGTGAACATACAGAGAACATGCCAAGCACAGGCCTGGGCACGTGGCCCAGATGTTCGCAGATGTGGTCTTTCCGATAGAAGCACGCCAACACCGGACAGAGCAGATGACGTGGGTCCCCCTCGGTCACTCCGTGACATAAGACAAGCGAGCAGCGGCGTTCTCAGGGCCGCCTCGGGGAAGCTGTAATACGGCGGATCCTGTCCGGGTGAAAATGTACAAACGGTCAGCCTTCCTCTGGACCGAGTTTCCGGCACGTGCCGCAGCCACATGTCCCCATGCGGTCAGCGTGGGGCTGCCTAGAGGGGAACCTGCTGTAGGAAAAGTCATTAAAATCTCCAAGATGTAGACCAGTGATTCCCAAAGTGGGCGCTGCAGCGATCCAGGGGGGTGGTGATGGCCACAGGTGCATTTGGGGGCGATGAGTAACTGCTATTAAAATTTTAAAAAAAATTAATTTCCAGGGGCTGAGTAATATTTTTTCTGGAAAGGGGGAGGTAGGCCAAATAAGTTTGGGAACCACTGATGTAGACGAACTGCCAAACTTATGTCTGTCCTCAGAGACCAAAGGAGGAAGAAATCAGATGACTCCCAGCTGCCTTCTCAGTGGCCCCTGATTCTCCACCCACTGCGCTGTTTAAGGCCCTTCTCTCCCTCAAAACAGTGGTGCCCAGGCATGCACACCGTAGTGTGAAAAGTCCCCTGTCACAACCATTACATCGTTTCGCTTGGTAACAATTGTTGGTTTGGAAAGGAAGATTTCAGGACAGATGTAGGTTATACTACTTTAGAGAAAGGAAGAATATGGGAAATTGCAAAGTAAAAGGAAGTTCACTTCTCTAACCATAGTGAAATATGTACACATGGTGCAAAAATATGTGAATAGATATTTAATTCATGAATCTATATAGATTTATTTTTAAATGTGCTTATATTTTTTAATTTGTCAATTTGTAGAAAATATATAAAATTGATATATTTAACTTATAAATCTATAAAAATATATCCTATATAATAAAAGGCTAATATCCAAATCGACCGAACAGCAGAACAACTGGTCGCTATGATGTGCACTGACCACCAGGGGGCAGACGCTCAACACAGGAGCTGCCCCCTGATGGTCAGTGTGCTCCCACAGGGGGAGTGCCACTTAGCCAGAAGCCGGGCTCATGGCTGGGGAGCTCAGCTGCTGTGGTGGCAGCCTCTCCTGCCTCTGCAGCAGCACTAAGGATGTCCGACTGACAGTTTAGGCCCGCTCCCACCTAAGCCGTCAGTCGGACATCCCCCAGGTGCTCCCGGACTGCAAAAGTGTGCAGACTGGGCTGAGGGACTGCCCCCCCCCACCCCTCCGAATGCACAAATTTCATGCACTAGGCCCCTAGTTTAATATGTAAATACATACATATATGTATATTTAGCTAAACATATATAACTAAATAAAGGCATATATAGAGTATCCTCAAAAAGGTATACACACACTTTGAATAATGATAAAGACAGTGTTTATTAAAATATATTTTATTTTCAAAATTGAGCTCTCACAGTGCATGTGTTATTTTCAAAATTGAGCTCTCAGCTGTTACAGTGCATGTTCATTTTCGGGAGGACACCCTGTATATATACACATTGTTTCTGCATGCTGACGATTGTTTGCCCTCATGTACTCATACTCTAAAATACTTCAAGAAAAATATATCATTTTTTCAAAATATTAATAACTGAAGCTGCTATGTGCACCTAACATAGGAATATGCCACATAAAACTCTCTTCATGATGATGACAGTGACATAAACATTGCTCCTTAGTTGGTGGTGAGGGGGAGGCAGGGCGTGGATGCTGGTGGTGGTGCAGGGTGAGCACGGCTTCCGCAGCAGCAGCCCCCCCCCCCCCCCACCTCCAGTTAGGCACAGGCCCCTGAGAGGGGCTGCCTGGCCTTGGTGGCTGTGACAGCATTCCTGGCTCTGCGGCTCCCTCCTGTGGTGGGGCAGTGTGTTGTTATCCTCAAGTGTGATGAGGTGGTGGCTGGGAGGAGAGAGACGGACAAGGAGGGGAGCAGAGGGAGGGCGCCAGCCGGTTCCCTTCAGGTTGTTAATGTAAAAAAAACATTGAAACCTGTAAAGAATTTTGTGAGTTTATTTGAGCCAAACTGTCGATATATGCCAGGAAGCAGAACCTCAATGTGAGATAGTGGTGCTC